>NW_006459580.1:0-227 GCF_000325575.1 Pteropus alecto | reverse complement strand
CATTTGACCTTACAAAACTTCGTGGATGAATGCCAACTTTGGCCCTACTCTACTTTTCTCCTTTTCTAGAAATCCACAGAGTTTAATCCCTTACCTCTTTCAGTTCTTTGCTCAAATGCCATCCTCTCTGTGAGTCCCATTCCAGCTCTTCTATTTTAAAATGAACCCAACACTCCTTATTCAATTCCTCTACTTTCTATTTCTAAATGGAGCTTATTGTCTTCCGA
>NW_006459579.1:0-227 GCF_000325575.1 Pteropus alecto | reverse complement strand
TCCCCTCACAAAATTGATCTTACGCGTGAAAATAATGGAGACGCTAACAGTGCATAACCCTGACTTGTTTAGATAGCTAGCATGCATGGGATCATTCTTAATTTTTTCCGGTCGCCATGGTGAGAAAGCACCGCATGCTCTAACCCTTCCCAGGGGCAGGGGCGCAAACTCCGCTGCCATCGGCACACCTCACACGCGGACTTTCTCTTCTTGGAGATGATCACTTT
>NW_006459578.1:0-227 GCF_000325575.1 Pteropus alecto | reverse complement strand
GAGTGTCCTGCCTTACTTGGGGGAAGGTCATTCTGCGGGTGAAAAGACCTTAGGGGCAGAAATATTTTGTAACTTTCCCAGGCTGTATTTGATGAGGGTGGTGAGTGGAGGGCATTGCAGGCGGCCAACAGCTTCACATGTGGGAGACCTGGGCTGAGGTGGAAAGAGTCGGAATGGCCCCCGGACCTCAGCTCACTGGGCAGAGGGGTGCAGCAGGGGAAGCTTGG
>NW_006459577.1:0-227 GCF_000325575.1 Pteropus alecto | reverse complement strand
TTAGGGTTAGGGTTAGACTATAGTTAGATTTAGGGTTAGGGTTAGGTTTTGAGTACAGCATTAGGGTTAGGTTCATTGTTAATTTAAAATTTAGGGTTAGATTTATTGTTAGGTTTAGGATTAGAATTATGGTTAGGATTAACTTTAGTTTTATGGTTAGAGTCAGGGTTAGGTAAAGGTTAGGGTTAGGGTTAGGCTTGGTGTTTGGGTTGGGTTAGGGTTAGGGT
>NW_006459576.1:0-227 GCF_000325575.1 Pteropus alecto | reverse complement strand
GAAGGACGCATCTTGACACAGGAGATGACAGTCACCGAGGCTGCACGATGGCTGCTCAGTGTCTCAACAACTAACGTGCTCGTGAGGGGACACACTCCGTCGCGGGAATCACCCTGTACCGGCCCCCTGCCCCCGACGCACCCGGCGGTCCCCAGAGGTGGCAGGGCGCCACGCACGCAGACGGCCGCTCCAACCGGAGGCCTGGGCCCCCACCGCACGCGTGGCAC
>NW_006459575.1:0-227 GCF_000325575.1 Pteropus alecto | reverse complement strand
CAAAGAGCAGCAGATTCATGCAGCCTCTCACGCTCCCTGCCTCACAGCTGCAGCTGGGCCGGGGTGGGAACAGGACAATACAAGGACAGCTAGAGACAACAAGTCTCTGCATTGCCCCTATCCAGCCCTTTCCCCTCTTGAAGCAGCCAGGTCTCCCGGGGTCCCAGGCGGTGGCATTCTAACTGAGCCCTAGCTGCTCTGAGGTTGGAGGGGCCCACCCCCAGTTC
>NW_006459574.1:0-227 GCF_000325575.1 Pteropus alecto | reverse complement strand
TTAATGGTATGAAATTATCTTAAAGTACATATGAAGGAATACATTGCCAAGACTAGATGAACTAATTATAAAAAAGGTTTGCGAAGTGGGACTTGTGTGAACAAGTGTTACATGTTGTAAAGCTACTGTAATCAAAATAATACTGTGTAAGAATGGGAACAGGAATTAGATCAGTGGAACTGATCGGGAGTCCAGAAATAAGACTATTTCAAATCAATAGGAAAAGG
>NW_006459573.1:0-227 GCF_000325575.1 Pteropus alecto | reverse complement strand
CTCTCTATATACATATGAGAATATTTATTCTTTGGTTGATAAATATAATGATAAAATGTTTGTTTATTTATTTAAAATGTGCCAAGAAATCAGATACTAATGCCAAAAAGTCATTGATTACTGTGGAAAATTTCCTAGGGTTAGGTAAGAATTTCTGGTAATAGCCCAGTTTGAGATAAGATGTACAAATATAGTAAAGAAAATAAAATAACATTTACATGAATATA
>NW_006459572.1:0-226 GCF_000325575.1 Pteropus alecto | reverse complement strand
AGACAAAGGACAGGAGGGTCATAGTCTTAGCTGGCATAATCCGGCTACAGATGTCTGTACAGAAGATACTACCCTAATTTACACACAATTTAAGCTTCATTATGATACTATGTTTATGTCTGGAAGTTCATGAATCTAAGTGTAACAGGCTGAATTCTGGGTAAGCACATGCGCACTAGGCAGAGTTATAAAGCAGCCAGATGTCAATCAAAATGACCTCACTTGC
>NW_006459571.1:0-227 GCF_000325575.1 Pteropus alecto | reverse complement strand
ACTAAAAAGTTTCTGAGGGCTCTTCTGGCTCTAAAATTCTTTTTTACGATTTAACAAAGGAAAGATTTATTGAGGACTGGTTGTGTACAATATGAATGGTGTGAGACCTGGGAGAACTTGTCCTGCATCATGGAACACCAAGACCATTTTAACAGCCTCAAGCAGTCAGGTATGTCTACGGTAGCCCCCAACCAACCCTGAGCCCTCTTCAGTGACAGAGACGGGGT
>NW_006459570.1:0-227 GCF_000325575.1 Pteropus alecto | reverse complement strand
TGAGAAAGATGTTATTTTAAAAAATCAAAGAGAGCTATATCTATTCTGCCATTGGCCCATTGGCCTCACAACCTTGGCCCCTGGCCCCTTTCTGTAGGCTTCAGTGTCGTATTTGATGTTGTCTACTATGTTACCTTTAATGAAGAGTCAGGCTGAGGGTGACATTCTGCCTATGTATGTCAGGCAGTCAGGGGTAGCAGGAGGTTGCCTCCCATAATTTCATGAAA
>NW_006459569.1:0-227 GCF_000325575.1 Pteropus alecto | reverse complement strand
TAAGCACAAGGAGAAACCAAAGATGATAGACTTCTAGCATCTGGCATGAGCAATTGGTCCCATTTATCGAAACGGGTAGACTGAAAGTGGAACAGTCTGGAAAGGAAAATAGTTCAATTTCAGTGATAATAATTTCGGAAGTATTTGTAATACTAAAACAAAGAAGTCATTAAATAGTTGTATATATTAGCCAGGGGCACAGTTGAGTGGTTTCACTTAGAGCATCT
>NW_006459568.1:0-227 GCF_000325575.1 Pteropus alecto | reverse complement strand
TGGAGTGTTCAGCTAGAAATTTGTCTTAAGGACAATCATTTAGAAGAACAGGCTGGTACACCTGAGCGTCCTGCATACTGAGGGAGGCATCATGCTACCTTTTTTTTAACTTTTGAATAGCGCAGGCAGATGTATTATTATACGCACTGTTATAGATTTGCTAGCCACATGGTTTTCCTAGGTTGGAGAGAGATTGAGAACTTTTAAAGTTTATTAAAATCCAAGTT
>NW_006459567.1:0-227 GCF_000325575.1 Pteropus alecto | reverse complement strand
AAGGATACAGACGTGAAAAGAAAAAGGAAAACCAAAATGACTCTTAACTGAGACTATGGTCACCCACGCCGAGAAGCAGGCAGGCTCATACAACGTAATTCAGTAATATCAACCAAAATTACAAACACACATATTCTTTACTCCAGTAATTTCCTTTCTGAAAATTTATCCTACAAATACATTTATACACATGAAAACCAAAATTTCCATCACTAGGGCACTGGTTA
>NW_006459566.1:0-226 GCF_000325575.1 Pteropus alecto | reverse complement strand
GGTTTTGTGTCAATTGAAACACAATGATTAATTACACATCATTGAGGATTAGTCCCCATCTTCTCTGATCGACTCAGTGATCCCCAAATTCTGAGCTCACGCATTCTGTCGTGTGGGGAACACCAATGAATCGCTGGCAAAGTCTGAGGGATGTGCTCTTTCCACGGGCGGGGGGAGGCAGGGCTGGTCCGTGCCCCTCCAATCGTCTCTCTGCTCCGCAGAGAAG
>NW_006459565.1:0-226 GCF_000325575.1 Pteropus alecto | reverse complement strand
AAGCTGTGACTTCTCCCTGCACCCCTCACAAATAAGCCTGACCTTTCCTAGGGTGCTTGCTAATAAGAGTGAGGGGATGTAGCATGGAGCAGGATTGGAATGCATGTTACATGCATGGAGGTGTCTGCTCAGGAGACAGAGTTGTAACTTCCTGTGAAGAGATGACCTTCCCTTTCTGTCCTGACACCCACTCTACCCCTTGTCCAGGCCCCGCTAACCAGCCCCA
>NW_006459564.1:0-226 GCF_000325575.1 Pteropus alecto | reverse complement strand
CTGCCGTTTGTCTTCCCAGAGGCAAATGCTACCCCTTGTTGACAGCCTGGGCCACGGTGGGCCGCTCGGCTTGTGGGTCGGGCTCGATACTGGGGAGAGCATCCCAGGGGAGCAGACACCTGGAGGCTGTAGGGCCACTGTTTTATGAACCTGCCCCAGGGCCTCGCACAGCCTCTGGTGGCCGTAAAGCGAATGTTTGTTGAGAATGCCAAAGGGCAGGGCGTGA
>NW_006459563.1:0-226 GCF_000325575.1 Pteropus alecto | reverse complement strand
AAATCTAAAGAATGAAAATAATTTAGAATATATTCTCTGATTACTGTAAAACTAGCTAGAAATCAATTTCAAAATAAATATACTGGAGAAGTGCCCAACTCCTTTGAAATTAACATAAACTGCTAAATAATGTATTGGACAAAGAAAAATCAAATGGAAATTAGTATACAGTGAACTAAATGATGATGAAAAAAACATTATCAGTGCTTATTGGGGAATTTATTTC
>NW_006459562.1:0-226 GCF_000325575.1 Pteropus alecto | reverse complement strand
AAAGCACTACATATCTACAGGGTATCTCCAGTTACCAGCTCCTTAAAATTGTCATTCCCCCATACTCAAAATCAACATGCTTGTTTAAGTTTCCTATTCTTTTCTTGACACTACTATCAATTCATTGTGTCTCGTGTTTACAAAGTGTTCTCGATATTTAGTAAGTCATTAAATACCACTGTGATCATTGCGCCTTACATTTTCATAGCACCCTTTATTGTTTACA
>NW_006459561.1:0-226 GCF_000325575.1 Pteropus alecto | reverse complement strand
GTGTGTGTGTGTGTGTGTGTGTGTGTGTTTTCAGCTCTTTAACGGAAATTCAGGGCATCTGTCCTGCATGTATTATGGCAGATAAATGTGGCCTCCCTGAGATGCAGTCAAGACCGTCCCAAAGCAAAGGTTGAGACAAGTCTCCGAGTGCATTAGAAGAGAAAGCGAAGAGGGGCTAAGGGAAAATAAAGATTCATCTTGACAAAAATACATAAAGATTCTTGGG
>NW_006459560.1:0-226 GCF_000325575.1 Pteropus alecto | reverse complement strand
TTGCCATTTAAATGTTAGACTTTTGTCCATGGCCGATTCATACTTCTCCTATTATCTACAATTTACGGTAAGTTTCTAAGACATCTGTCCTTTGTTAGTTAAGGCTCTTTATAAAGCAACTATATTTGTGTCGGTGTGTGTGTATATTCATTCACTTGTATCATTTCTTTCTTCTTTTCTTCAGTAAAATTAGTGTAAGCTGTGTTTTAACCATGCCAAATACCAC
>NW_006459559.1:0-226 GCF_000325575.1 Pteropus alecto | reverse complement strand
AAGGTTTACTGAGCACGTACTGTTTGCCAGACACCGGTGAAAGCGGTTCTGGCTCTTAATTCTCAGATCGACCCAGGAGACAGACACTATCTATTGACCCCATTTCACAGATGAGAAAACCCAGGCGGGGAGAGGTGCGACCTGCCCAAGGTCCCGCAGCTGGGAGAAGGTAGAACTGGGATTTCTACGGATCCTGCCGGGCCGCCGCCCCTCCCCCACCTCTGGT
>NW_006459558.1:0-226 GCF_000325575.1 Pteropus alecto | reverse complement strand
CGCCTGGATCCCCTGGTGTAACTGATCAGCCCCGCCGCCCCCCGCCGGAGTGCCTGGTCAGGTAACTTGGCCCCTTATCTGTGCAGTACGGTGGCTTCTCGTGAACACAGTGGCTGTGCTCCTTGGCCAGGTCCTCTCGGCCACTTGGGTTGTTCCACGTATAGTCTCAAGTCAAGGCCGATGCCACAAAGGAAGTGGTGACCTGCGTTGATGAGGACGGAGAAGC
>NW_006459557.1:0-226 GCF_000325575.1 Pteropus alecto | reverse complement strand
ATGAAGTACAATGATGTCTGAGGTAGGAAGATCTATTAAAGCTACCTCTAAATTGTCTTACAGAAAAAAACTTTTTGACTGCTATGAACTGAATGTTTGTGTCCACCCAAATTTTTATGTCGAAGCCCTAATCCTTAATGTGATGGAATTTGGAGATGGAAGGTGACTAGGTCATAAGGGTAAAGCCCTCATGAATGGGATTAAGTTCTCTGCAAACCAGGAAGGG
>NW_006459556.1:0-226 GCF_000325575.1 Pteropus alecto | reverse complement strand
TTATCTTCGGGGTCTTGTTCTAACTGAAGCATAGCACGAGAGAGCCCGTGTGACAAACACTGTGCAGTGGCAGGCTGTAACACCAAGATGCGGTGTGGAAAGAAAAACTAATGGCGGTTTACAAGCCCTATAGTACGAATCACAAGGCAGACTCCAGTGAAGTGTCAGGATGAACAGCAGCAGGATGAATGACTCAAGATGGATAAGGACTTCCCCAAATTCTGCT
>NW_006459555.1:0-226 GCF_000325575.1 Pteropus alecto | reverse complement strand
AAGCTGTTTATTAAGAAACAAGACTCAGAAAGAACTATCGACCCTCCCCACTGTCTTACCTGAGAGATTCAGCGGGAATGACCTGCTTCGGAAAGGCAATCGTAGGATGATCACCTTTAGCCTCACCTGAATTAAATGTGGTAAATAAGGGGGCTTCGGGCAGGTGCCCAGTTACCCGGATGCCCCCCCAGGTCCCATTGTTTCTGAGTTGCCCAGCAAGAATTTG
>NW_006459554.1:0-226 GCF_000325575.1 Pteropus alecto | reverse complement strand
GAAGAGAGAATAAGTGTATATGTGTGTATTTACTTGTCTATCTATGTATCTTACCTCTGCTTATCTGGAGAATGAGAGGGTGGTGAGTCTATCAATATTCTAATTTTTTTACTCACTAAGACGTTCCTTTCTTTTATTTCTCTTTTATTTCTTTCTTTTCTTTTTCTTTTTTCTTTTTGACACCAACACCAATTCTGACATTAACTGAATGTCTTAGAATTCAATT
>NW_006459553.1:0-226 GCF_000325575.1 Pteropus alecto | reverse complement strand
AGTACTGCCTGGAGGACTGTGAGTGACCCCGTCAGATCTGGTGGCAGGGGGAGGGTGGCTCACACAGACCCCAGTGTCCAGTCCAGGCAGGGGCCGAGCTCCAGTGCCGTGAGCTGCCCTGTGGTATCTGCACTTAAAGTGACTCTCTGGGACAGGCCGGGGCAAGCCAGGCCCCCCCTTGACCAGCTTTTCCTTTCTCCCTCCCTGGGTCCCTCCCCTAGACCCG
>NW_006459552.1:0-226 GCF_000325575.1 Pteropus alecto | reverse complement strand
TGAGTGACAGTCATCAAAAGCAGATGCGTCTGCTCTTCCCAAAACTTGCTGTGACTTGCGCACGGTAAGCGCTAAATTATTCGAGTCGAACCGTATCCCCACTTCCTGTCGGAGATTCGTGGGTCTCCGGGTTCACAGTCGGGAGGTGGCATCACGCTCTGTCCAGATCCCAGGATTTCCGTGGAAACCCTGCCGAGCTCGTCCGCGTCGGCCTCATGAAGCAGAC
>NW_006459551.1:0-226 GCF_000325575.1 Pteropus alecto | reverse complement strand
ATCAGAATTGGTCTTTATTCATGAAGTTTAAAAGACACTTTACAATGTAAATATCCTTTACAATGTAGGTAGGTCCCTTACAATGCAAATATCCTTTGGGAAAGGTAGCTTTAAGCCTCACTAATTTATATCTCTGCAGACAAAGTTTTTAAGATCTTTTTCATAACAGCAAGATTTTGAGAAAGGAACACGGGGAGAAGCTTCAAGAAAAGGTGAGTGCAAGGAC
>NW_006459550.1:0-226 GCF_000325575.1 Pteropus alecto | reverse complement strand
AGGACGGAAAAGGTACCGAGATGTCCTTTGTCCCCAGCCCTGAAGCGAGGCCCCCAGCACAGGGAGCTGCCGTCTGAGGCGGGAATTCTCCGCGTCTGGGGGAGGGGCGCACCTGACGCCCCAGTGTCGTTTTGGCAAATCCAGCTCCTCCAGCTGCTGTGTCCGTGTGACGCCAGACCAGTGTCCACCCAGGCCCGGGGGCGGACGCCCTGGGAGGGGCCCTCAC
>NW_006459549.1:0-226 GCF_000325575.1 Pteropus alecto | reverse complement strand
TTTTAACTTAGAAAACCCTGGCTGAACCTCAGGGGGCTCCATTACAGGGTGCCTCAGGTCCCAGTTGGGTCTGTGGCCTCTCGAGTACTTAAAGGGATCCAGGTAAATTGCTTTATTTTGAACACCTATCGTACCTTCTCACTCATTCTCAGACATGGAACCTAATTTGATTTCTGTCATACTGAGGAAAGGCAAAGAGAACAAAGCAGAGAATGTGTGAGAACTT
>NW_006459548.1:0-226 GCF_000325575.1 Pteropus alecto | reverse complement strand
CCGCAGAACCACTTCATGCTTGCAAAGATCGTGATTTGTGTCATCTCATCCCACCTATCTCATTAGAGTGTGTCCTGAGTGTGACTACTGATTGAGGTAGCAGTACCTAGTTCTTGGAAACTGCAAACCTACTCTGCACACATTGACATCGGTGTATATCCTGTGACCCGTCCCCAGAGGACAGCATGAAGACCCGAGGGGCAGGTGAAGACAACTGGGCCTTAGA
>NW_006459547.1:0-226 GCF_000325575.1 Pteropus alecto | reverse complement strand
AAAGAATATGAAAGGTCTAATAAATATCTTCGACACTAGTTTTCTTCAAAGGCAGACCTGTAAAAACAGAAGCCATAACGGAGGACGAGAACCAGCCAGCAGATAGCTGTGTAGGGTCTCGCGGTCATAAGTGAATAACGCACAAAGCCATTTCCTCTCATAAACACGGTCATTATTCTAAGTAATAAACTCCAAAAGCACTTATTTTATTTAACACTCTTATACT
>NW_006459546.1:0-226 GCF_000325575.1 Pteropus alecto | reverse complement strand
ATACACACACACACACATATATATACAGACAGCAGTGTTCAAATATTATTCTTTTTAGATAATGCTGACAACCAATCATCATGATTGTGATTGGCATGAAGGCCAGAACTTTCACATGTATAACAGTAGAGCTGCATAGAATAACCAAAGGCCAATGTAGGTCTTTGGGCATAGAAGATATTATGGTTGATATAGATTTTCAATCAAATCAGTAGCTGTAAACATT
>NW_006459545.1:0-226 GCF_000325575.1 Pteropus alecto | reverse complement strand
TCCTAAGTCTCCCAGTCTTAGTAGAGTGGATTTATGAAGTAGGTGTGCTGTGGGGGCCAGTGGCAGTCCTGGAAGGGGTCCAGCTGAAGGCTAAGTTCAGCTGCAGTCTGTGTACCTTCAGGGCCACCCAGTGTCACCAAGCAATGCACGTATGACTGCCACCCGTGCTGAGCTTACAGGTGCCTCAATGAGCCAAGTCAGAAACCGAGGTTGGCTGCCACTAGTG
>NW_006459544.1:0-226 GCF_000325575.1 Pteropus alecto | reverse complement strand
AGAAGAAAGAACTGAGAAAATATAATTGAGCACAGAGTTCAAGGATGGAGGACAGTTGGTGGGGGGCGGGGTACAGTTAGCACTTAGAGAGTTTGGTCTTGGTGAAGAGGCTGGGCAGCTTCATGGGGCCGGAGAGCTCCCAAGCAGGCTGAGGTGTGACGTGTCTCCTTTCTTTCCCCCTCCTTATCCAGTTCTCCAGAAAATTCCATTGAGTATACTTTCAAAA
>NW_006459543.1:0-226 GCF_000325575.1 Pteropus alecto | reverse complement strand
AGTAGCCAAGATCTGGAGGCCACCTGGGTGTCCATCCGTGGATGATGGATACAGAAGAGCTGGTGCGTGTCCTGTAGAATATTATTCCGCCATAGCAAAAAATGAAATCTCGCCATCTGCAACAGCGAGGGTGGACCAGGAGGGTGTTGTCCCGAGTGCGGTAAGTCAGACAGAGAGAGACAAATGCCGCAGGATGCCACTTACGTGTGGCACCTAAAGAACAAAA
>NW_006459542.1:0-226 GCF_000325575.1 Pteropus alecto | reverse complement strand
AGCAATTGTACTTCTGGGTATTTATCTGAAGGAAAGAGAAAACATTTAATTTCAAAATATATATGCACTCCTATTTTCATTGCAGCATTACATCATAACCAAGATATGAAAGCAACCCAGGTACCCATCAATAAATAAATGAATAAAGAAGATGTAGTATATACGTGCAATGGAATATTACTCTACAATAAAAAAAAAGAATGAAATCTTGCTATTTGTGACAACA
>NW_006459541.1:0-226 GCF_000325575.1 Pteropus alecto | reverse complement strand
TTGTCGGCCTGCTGTACCGCCTGCTGACGGAGGTACAGGGTTTGAGGGTGTCGGCTGCTCACTGAGGGCCTCATTTACGTGGATTAACTGACACGTTAATAAGGACTGAGGTGCCTTTCCCTTCACCTCTGTGCGTCTCTGTGATGCCGTGCAGAACTTGATCAGAGAAGTGGGTAGCAGAGCGAGAGAAAGGTACGAGAGGTCAGACGAGCAGGAAGTTAGCCCT
>NW_006459540.1:0-226 GCF_000325575.1 Pteropus alecto | reverse complement strand
TACCTTCTGTATAGAGTCTTCATTAATTCTTTGAATCATATTTGGATTCTGTTTTCTTCTAAGACCTTGACTGACTCAGGGAATAAGACACCAGTCTTTCTGCTTGTGTGTTTTTAGTATGAGAAAACCTAGTTTGGATCCCATAGCTTTAGTATTTTATTTTACATTTAGAAATATCATATCATTTTAGCCCACTTGATTTCCAACACTACCTTTCTTTAAACTT
>NW_006459539.1:0-226 GCF_000325575.1 Pteropus alecto | reverse complement strand
GACCCGCCGTCCCCAGGGTCAGCGCCCCCTGACTCGCGCTGCCCACAGGTGGACCCCTCAGGCTTCCACGAGTCTCTCGGGCTGCTGGGCCGGCTGGCACCTCAGTGTCTCTGTCCACTGTGTCATGGGCGTGGTTTGTTCTGGGCTGTTCGGGTTCTCCTTTTGCCCCCCAGAAAGTAAACACCTGGTCTTCTTGTGCACGGTTCACCGACTTAGACGCCCTGGC
>NW_006459538.1:0-226 GCF_000325575.1 Pteropus alecto | reverse complement strand
TTCCACAGGACCTGCCTGAGTCAGAGAGCTAAAGCCGTCACTGGTAGAGATGTAACAGCCGCTCACATGAGCCAGGAGAGGGGGACGTGTGGGATTTTGTGGTTTGCACAGGGACCGTGTTTTCGTCTTCCTTGAAAACGTTATGAAGTGATCTCGTTCTGCCTCACTTCGTCATGCTTATAGGGTGACCTGGTTTGATCTTGGTGTTCTGTGAGACATGAGGAGA
>NW_006459537.1:0-226 GCF_000325575.1 Pteropus alecto | reverse complement strand
CGCCTGACCCCGAGTCCACCCCCAGGTGGCCGGTGTGGGCGAGGGCCGCGGCGCCCACGTGAGGTCAGGGCTGACCCCGGGGCCAGTGGGCCGCGTCCTGCAGGCACCCGGGCCCGGGTCCGAGCAGCACGTGGGGCGGCCCTGTGTTCACGCCCCTCACTGCACCTCCAGGTCGCCCCAACCCCACTGCTCGCCCCGTCCGGCCCCGAGCTCGCTGGCCCTTGTG
>NW_006459536.1:0-226 GCF_000325575.1 Pteropus alecto | reverse complement strand
ACCAGCAGGCTTGGAATCAAGCGGACTCAGCTCAGACTCCTGCTCTGCCACCTGCAGGCTGGCTAGCCAAGGGCGGGGCTGCCGGACCCCGTTCAGCCCTGGTTCCTTAACCTGTCCCACGAGGACGCAGGCTTACTGTGTGCTGTGGTCCTTACTATAGTTTTGCATTTTTTTTTAATTTAATTTTTTTAAAACCTGTCATTTCCATCTCAAAGATTTCTGCCAA
>NW_006459535.1:0-226 GCF_000325575.1 Pteropus alecto | reverse complement strand
ACGAGGAGATCAAACCACATTTGTCTGCAGCTCACAGCTGAACGCGCTGGGGGCTGCTGGCTCCCGCTTTTTGGCCACGGCTCCCTCCATGCACTGGCCAGTCTGAAAGTACGGCAGGCAATAGGGCATGCATTTGGGTGGAACGCTCCTTGCCGTTCACTTCCACATCCTGCAACCTAGCCATAGCAGACGTCACCTCATGGATCCGCCTATCCACATAAGGGGC
>NW_006459534.1:0-226 GCF_000325575.1 Pteropus alecto | reverse complement strand
GCTGTACATTACATCCCCGTGACTTATTTTATAACAAAGTTTGTATCTCTTATTCCCCTTCACCTTTTTCACTTATCCCCCATCTCCCTTCTCTCTGGCAACCATCTGTTTGTTCTCTATATCCTATTTCTGTTTTGTTTTGCTTTTTAGGTCTAACCACATGTAAGTGAAGCCATATGGTATTTGTCCATCTTTGACTTATTTCACTTAGAATAATACCCTCTAG
>NW_006459533.1:0-226 GCF_000325575.1 Pteropus alecto | reverse complement strand
CTCTGGCTCTCATTCTTCCTAAGAACATGCAGATAAAAAGCCCACATGAGGACCCAGCGAGAGGACAGCCACCTACAAGCCAGGAAGCGGAGCCTCACCGGACACCTTGATGGTGGACTTCCAGCCTCCGACCGTGAGAAAGCACATGCGTCGTCAAGCCCTGGCCTGCGGTGCTTTGTTACAGCAACGAGCACTGACTAAAACCACTGGTTAAACGCTTCCTGCA
>NW_006459532.1:0-226 GCF_000325575.1 Pteropus alecto | reverse complement strand
TCCTGTCTCTTCGTCCTTGATCCCTCCCTCTTTTCGTTTATAAGGACACTGGCCATTGGCTTCAGGACGATCTCATCCCAAGATCCTTAACGTGATTATATCTGCAAAGACTGTAAGGTTTCATTCACAGGTACTGGGGACGAGGACGTGGACACATTTTGGGGGAACACTATTTAATTCACTGTTTGCCTGAGGTGGCACGGCTGGCTCAAGTCAGATCTTCTGT
>NW_006459531.1:0-226 GCF_000325575.1 Pteropus alecto | reverse complement strand
AGTTTTAGCAATATTAATCACTCAATCTCCATCCCCTGTGAGATTTAACTAGCGAGAACAAGTACAAGGAGCCAGATGAGAATCAAAATATCATTACATCTTTAATAATAGCAAAGCTGAAGAGGGCTGTATATTAGGACACAAACCTTTCTTCCAGAACCTGGACCCCAACTTCACCCAGTAAGGGATAGGAGGAGAAATTGGAAATGAAATAGCACAACTCTGG
>NW_006459530.1:0-226 GCF_000325575.1 Pteropus alecto | reverse complement strand
AGTTTTAGCAATATTAATCACTCAATCTCCATCCCTTATGAGATTTAACTAGTGAGAACAAGTACAAGGAGCCAGATGAGGATCAAAATACCATTACATCTTTAATACTAGCAAAGATGAAAAGGGCTATATATCAGGACACAAACCTTTCTTCTAGAACCTGGACCCCAACTTCACCCAGTAAGGCATAAGAGGAGAAATTGGAAATGAAATAGCACAACTCTGG
>NW_006459529.1:0-226 GCF_000325575.1 Pteropus alecto | reverse complement strand
CTGCTGAGAACTGACCCGTGTTGGTGGGGGGGGTGCTTGGTGGCCTTACTTTGTCCGTCCGCCTGCGTGGGGGCCACACGTGCCTGCATCGGGGTCAGGACGCGTGGGGAGCGTGCCATGGAACAGCAAAGGAGGCAGGACGGAGGGATGTCGGCGGGAGTGTTGAAACGCTGCAGTGCGTGGTCCAGGCCGGGCGGGCAGCGTGCGCACGTGTGTGTGCGTGTGT
>NW_006459528.1:0-226 GCF_000325575.1 Pteropus alecto | reverse complement strand
AGGGAGAAAGAAAATACCTGTGTTCATTATAGGTCATCCCATCTCCACAGCTACACTGGGGGTTTGTACCTCACTGTAGTAAATCAGGAGTTCCACGTTGCTATCAAATTTGTGTCCATCAACCAAGGAAATCTGAGTTAGAACCAGGCAAAGAAGCCATGTTAGCACTATTGCTGCTCGTTGTCTAGAGCTGAGGTCAGAGCTGAGGGCTACAGCTTCTTCCATG
>NW_006459527.1:0-226 GCF_000325575.1 Pteropus alecto | reverse complement strand
TCCTCTTGAACATACCCTCTTTCTAGGCTGGAAAGCGTGAGCACATCAGTCTGTCCTCGTGTAAAAGTTAATTCCTTTATTCACCTATTTGAACAAACCTTAGGAATTATTTAGAATTGTCTTCTTCTTTTTTTTAGTCACACAGATAGTACCTGAACTTTCAGTTCGTTCATCTCTATAAAATCTAAAAGCTAAAAGCTAGCTCACATAGGGATTGTGACGACGA
>NW_006459526.1:0-226 GCF_000325575.1 Pteropus alecto | reverse complement strand
TAGAAAGTGACATTGTGGCGGACCACTCGGGGTAAGCTGAAATCAGAGCAACACTCTAGAAAGAGGAACCAGGAGCGGAGGGGACCGAGTCCCTTCAGGCTCGTGGAGCAGAGCTGTCAGTCCAGCTAGAACTTTCCATGAGAGAGAAAAACATGCTTCAGCCTTGTGGAAACCATGCGTGAGTCTCTGTTGCACGCGGTTGAAGTTTTATCCTAACTAAGGCACC
>NW_006459525.1:0-226 GCF_000325575.1 Pteropus alecto | reverse complement strand
CCAGGCTCGCTGCTCGGCACCGTGCCGTGGGAATCGCCGGTGTTTACGTCGATACCGTCTTCTCCTTTGGTGCCTTCATGAAATTGCTGGCCGATCACGCAGCTTTATGTCAACTCGAATTTCCTGAGGCCCTCAGGAGCCCTTTCTCTGCATTTTTATTTGAGAAAAGACGCTCTTGATAGGTGCCGATATACGTCATGAGCTCAGGGCGATTTCTGCTGCAGAT
>NW_006459524.1:0-226 GCF_000325575.1 Pteropus alecto | reverse complement strand
AGGAGTGAAGATCGAGGTGCTCAATTCTTAATCTTTGACCCAGTAATCCTTTACATAATATTTCATTTTCCAAATTGTATCCTACCAGAGTACCATTTAATAAATAATCCTTTTTTTCTCCCTGTTTTGACTGTTTATTTGACACATACCAATTTAATTCTATTCCTGCAATTCATATTCCAACTAACTGATCTATTTTACACTAATGTCGTAATGTGTAAGTTTC
>NW_006459523.1:0-226 GCF_000325575.1 Pteropus alecto | reverse complement strand
GCGGCTGGGGTCTGGTGTCAGCCTCCCGCAGACAGCGCCCGTCCTGTGACAGCACCACAAGCCACGAGCCGCCAAAGCTGGGGGGGCGAGGGCCGCACACACCCCAACGCCGAAGGCGGGCCTGAGAGCTGAGTGCAGGGCCTCTGTCACCGCAGCTGTCTGGAAGCGGGGACAAAGTGAGTACGTCCTGATACGGGTGAGGTCCCGTGGCTGCGTCCCCATGTCC
>NW_006459522.1:0-226 GCF_000325575.1 Pteropus alecto | reverse complement strand
TTGGAGCGTGGGAATTCCTGGGTCAGCAACGCCATGCCCTATCTTGCTCTTCTAGGCCTGGCGGGGGACTGACTGCCCTGGTCTTCCCGCTTCTAGAAAGCAGGTCTGGAGGGAAGTGAGGATACAGTCTCTGGAGACGGCAGAAAACATGGAGACAAGGAGAGGAAGTTTGGGGAAAAGGAGATCAGAAATAGTCTAGGGGATTCTCAAAGATGTGCAAAAAAAA
>NW_006459521.1:0-226 GCF_000325575.1 Pteropus alecto | reverse complement strand
GTGCTCTGTTCATGCAGTCCCTGAAGAATCCACCTGGTGGCTCTGCCTCCCTCTGGGTCGAATTTCTCAATAGTGGGACTGTCGACATTTTGGAGCTAGATAATTCTTTGCTGTGGAAGACTGTTCCATGCATTGTAGGATGTTTAGCTTCATCCCTGGCCTCTACCCACTGGGTGCCAGTAGGATATCCTCCCAGTGTGACAACCAAAAATGTCTCCAGACATTG
>NW_006459520.1:0-226 GCF_000325575.1 Pteropus alecto | reverse complement strand
GATTCTTTAGAGACATTATTGTGTATGCTAGGTTTCACTGAGAGACTAACTCCTATTTGCCCTTACAATATTAAACAGGAACGTTTGAAGAGATTTACACGCTGTACGGAAAGCGTGTGTTTGTGATATAGTTGATAAGAGCAATGAAGCACAACAGGATCCATAGAACATACTGGTAAAGGGTATGCAATAACCTACAGTTCTTACTTGAGAGAATTATGTGATT
>NW_006459519.1:0-226 GCF_000325575.1 Pteropus alecto | reverse complement strand
TGTCCCACAGACCAGCAGGCGAAGCGGGCGGGGGAGGGGCGCCACGTGCGAGGGTTGGGTCGGGGACCACAGACGGCCTTGCACTAGCCCAGCCAGCTCGCCCAGGCTTCTGTCGACGGCCTCGGGCCGCTGAACGGATGCCCGCGATCCCGCTGACCCTAGCATGACCGCTGGGCCTGAGCCACGACCTCGAGCGAGGTGAGCCTTTGGGTTCCGTGGAGACGAG
>NW_006459518.1:0-226 GCF_000325575.1 Pteropus alecto | reverse complement strand
AGGGCCCCCAGTTCCTCATCCAGTATGACGAAATGTCCGAGAGGGACAGAGGAAACATCCCCGATCGCTTCTCAGCTCAACAGTTCAGTGACTACAGCTCCGAGCTGAACGTGAGCTCCCTGCAGCGGGCGGACTCGGCCCTGGACCTCTGTGCCAGCAGCTGAGACACAGCCCTGCGGGGCTCATGGCTTTCTGTACTCAAACCTTCCTGTCGTGGCTGAGGGTG
>NW_006459517.1:0-226 GCF_000325575.1 Pteropus alecto | reverse complement strand
AAAGCCTTACCTTACCGTTAGCTGGTTGCATTTTACGTTGAGCTCCCCATTGCTCTCTCCTCTTTACTTCGGTCTCGTGGTCTAATAAGACTTGTGGTCTGGCCTGAAAATTTCTCTAATTACCGTGAAAAGCAAGAGATCTTTAGGAAAATAACTTCTGTATAAACACATTTCAAATATTGGAAACAATCAGAGATGATAAACTTGCTCATACTTCATCCTTCAG
>NW_006459516.1:0-226 GCF_000325575.1 Pteropus alecto | reverse complement strand
TCTGGGCAGTAAAGTCCCCCGCATGGCCAGTCCAGCTACACAAAATATCTCTGGAACAATACGTAACTACACACTGAGGTTCCCCCTCAAGCTCTGTGTTTGTGACTTACAGATACCGCCAAACCCTTCGGAGGCGACATCTCCATTGGCAGAGCACGTGCGTTCCTGATCGGGCTCCTCCTCACCCGGATTCCACTGCAGATGCAAATCGTGAAACCCCACAGAC
>NW_006459515.1:0-226 GCF_000325575.1 Pteropus alecto | reverse complement strand
TTTCCTCCATCCAGTCTTGTTTTTTAACCAGGAAAAGATATTGTGAAACATTCTGTTTTTGGCCGCTGGTAGTAGGGCGAGTTCTACTGCTTTAAAGTAAGATCTGATAAGAACTGTCAAGACATAGTTGTCGCAAGTTCTCTTTTGCATGTAGGAACTCAGTACCATTGTTTTCTTTAGCTTTGAGTTTGAGGCACTAAATTCAGGGCAAATGACAAATTTCACT
>NW_006459514.1:0-226 GCF_000325575.1 Pteropus alecto | reverse complement strand
ACGATTGAAATCATTCGCTTGTCACCCCACTGCTGCGCCACGCTGCCTGGACTGGGAAGGGGGTTCATGCACCGCCCCGGAAACTGACATGCAAGTGAGTGTGCTCGTCATGACGTGTGGCCTGGGCTAGTGCTGTTCACAGAAACGCAGTTGGACGCGCTGTCCGCGGATGATGCTAATGAGCTATGGACTGGACCCGTATCCCGCGGTTTGAGCTCTGTGTCTT
>NW_006459513.1:0-226 GCF_000325575.1 Pteropus alecto | reverse complement strand
AACTATTGTGAGACCCTTGATATTAACCTGTGGATAGAAGCAGAAGCATAACATGAGTTCAGGCGTTATTATTGGTTCCTACCATTATGACTATGATTAGTTTTGTATTCCTGGAGACTATTACACTCCTCTAAATAACAGCTCTTTTTTTACAGGACCCTTGTTTCTGGAGACAATGCATAAAAGAAGCGAAAAATTAAATTTACGTCATAATCTCTGCTCATAC
>NW_006459512.1:0-226 GCF_000325575.1 Pteropus alecto | reverse complement strand
TTTGTTTGTTTTAAAAAAGAAAGAAAAACGCCTAAGACTAAGGAGCATGAAAGTTAGGTACTGCTGGCACACTTGTAAAAAGGTGGACGAGACTCATGAACTCCCCGGCACAATGACACAGAAAATAACCACGTCGGCGACGGCAAATGCAAGTGTCAACGACCCCCCTGCGTACGCTGGTCTAATTAAATCTCTATCACGAAGGCCGGCAATCAATAAAAAATTA
>NW_006459511.1:0-226 GCF_000325575.1 Pteropus alecto | reverse complement strand
AAAAAAAAAAACCACGTGGCTCACAAATCTAAGAACTTAAGCAGAAAGAAAAAGAGTAAACATATTTCAAAGAAAGTACATGGACCACCCTCTGGACCGAACAGAGATCAGTGAAGTTGATCCTTTGCATCATTTCCATAATGCAATGTGTAATAAAAAAGGGAGAACTGGATCAATTTCTCTTTCTTCCTGAGTACTGTCTTCACAGTGTGGGTTTTTATTTCTT
>NW_006459510.1:0-226 GCF_000325575.1 Pteropus alecto | reverse complement strand
CTCCTCAAAAAATCAAAAGTCTAATATCATATGATCCACCAATTCTACTTCTGAGTATGTATCTGAAGAAAACGAAAACACTGATTTGAAAAGATGTATGCACTGCCATGTTTACTGCAGTATTATTTATAATAGCCAAGACACAGAAACAACCTAAGTGTCCACCAAGAAATGAATGAATAAAATTTGGTGTACATATGTACAATGAAATATTACTCAGCCATAA
>NW_006459509.1:0-226 GCF_000325575.1 Pteropus alecto | reverse complement strand
TTTCTGAATTTTGATATTTGTCTGCTGTTCTTTCCCCTATTTGTGGGGGGGAGGGCTTTATGAATTTGTACTTTATTCAACAATACTACGACAATAACTTACTTGAGGATCCAAGGAAGGCTACCCATCTTGCTATAAAAGCAAGATAAATTTTAGTTAGACAAAAGGATAAGCTGATTTGAATTTTAACATTTCTTGTTATTATGTAGCTCTTCCATTTAATTTT
>NW_006459508.1:0-226 GCF_000325575.1 Pteropus alecto | reverse complement strand
TTAGGGTTATTGTTAGTGTAAAATTTAGGTTTAGGTTAGGTTTAAGGTTAGGTTTAGAAATAGGGTTAGGATTAGCTTTAGTTTTAGAGTTTGGATCAGGGTTAGGGTGAAGGTTAGGGTTAGGGTTCCGGTTTTATTTAAGGTTACAGTTAGGGTTAGTGTTATGTTTAGGGTTAGCTTTAGGTTTCGAGTTAGTTTTAGGGTTAGGGTTAGGTTAGGGTTAGGG
>NW_006459507.1:0-226 GCF_000325575.1 Pteropus alecto | reverse complement strand
CAGAAAACGCCTGAGTGGGGTAGGCCCCGAGAGGCGCCTCCTTTCCAGAGCCTCCATCTTCTCACTTTTAAGATGCGGCTGGGAAGGCCTTTCCCAGTGCTGTTTTGAGGATCAGATGCCACCAAGTGTGCGTGTGGGTGTCCAGCGGATATTAGGGTGCTAGAACGGCTGCCTCCCCGCAACGTTTCCATGAACATAGAGGCTGAACGCACTCAGAGGTTTCCAC
>NW_006459506.1:0-226 GCF_000325575.1 Pteropus alecto | reverse complement strand
TTAGGATTAGTGTTAGGGTTAGGATTAGGGTTAGGTTTAGTTTAGGGTAGTGGTTAAGGTTAGATAGATTAGGTTTAGGGTTAGTGTTAGGTTTAGGGTAAGAGTTTAGAGTTAAGATTATATAGGGTTAGGGTTAGGGTCAAGGTTAAGTTAGTATTAGAGTTACGGTTAGGGTTAAGGTTAGAATTAGGCTCCAGGTTAGGGGTAGGTTTAGATTTAGGGTTAG
>NW_006459505.1:0-226 GCF_000325575.1 Pteropus alecto | reverse complement strand
GACACACTCGCACACATAGACACACACTCACACACACTCACCCACGCAACACTCACACACTCACACACACTCATTCACACACTCATTCACGCACTTATACCTGCAACACACACTCACACACACTCACACACTCATTCACATGCTTACACACGCAACACTCATATACACTCATGCACATTCACACACACACAACACTCACACACTCACACTCACACACTAATTCACA
>NW_006459504.1:0-226 GCF_000325575.1 Pteropus alecto | reverse complement strand
TTTTTTCTTGTTTAAGAGGAATCCTACAATGTATTGATCTTTAGTTCCCTAAGGAGGCTTGTCTCGATTTCCAGCTGCACTCACATGTGACCGATAAGTGAAACTGGACACATGTAAGGTGTGCCGCGTGAGGATGTGGTCCCCTACACATGGTGAGAGGGACACCGCCATCGAGGTAATTCGCACATCCGTCACCTCGCTAGTCACCCGTGTGTGTGTGTGTGTG
>NW_006459503.1:0-226 GCF_000325575.1 Pteropus alecto | reverse complement strand
GCGTGTGAGTGTGAGAACATGTGTGAGGGTATGTCGGTGAGAGGACATGCGAGTGTGAACACGTGTGAGCACGTATGAGTGTGTGACTAGGTGACCATATCTGAATGTGGGTGTATGAGGTGGGAACACGTGTTGGTGGATGTGCGTGTGAGCGTGAGTGTGTGCGCATGTGTGAGTGTGTGTATGTGTGCAGGCACACAAAGTGGTATTCGAGTGGCAGAGGCAC
>NW_006459502.1:0-226 GCF_000325575.1 Pteropus alecto | reverse complement strand
TGTTGGCACCTGAGCCGCAGTCTCAGCCAGGTCCCCGCGACATGCTGGCGGTTCCCCCACGTGGAAGGTCTCGATGGTGCTCGTCCCCCCTGACTGAGGGTGACACAAGGCTCTGCCAAGACCCGTTCCCCAGAGCGGTACTATTTTCTTGGCGAGTCTTCGGAATTCTTCATGAGTTGGGGGACCGTGAGGATCCGACCATCTGCTTGAGTCAGGAGGCATCTGT
>NW_006459501.1:0-226 GCF_000325575.1 Pteropus alecto | reverse complement strand
CATACTCTGGGTAAATTCCGGCTCCCCCAGGGCCTATACCCTGGGGAAGGAGTACCTCTCTGTAACTTTTCCTGCAGAAGGAGCACCTTTTTGTAGCTCATGCACTGTTTGTGTTCTCGGGGGTCCTGGCCTGGAGGCAGATGGCTGCAGTAAGAATGGCTCATGTCCTCAGTGTCAGTGAGGGACAGGCACGTGAACAGCTCTGCAGGGCTCAGCTCTCCTGTGT
>NW_006459500.1:0-226 GCF_000325575.1 Pteropus alecto | reverse complement strand
GCATATACATGATTTTTTCCATCCTCATATTCAATATATATATATACTTCATGACTCAACAGGTATACCATGAACTTTCAAAAAGTATTGAAACAGAAAAATCAAGAGGTGTCAGCACTCTGCAAAAATATGGTTTCCAGTAGCAGAAGCTATTTTTATCAAGCTTAAGTTGCTCCAGATTATAGTTTGGAATTGAATATGAGGATGGAAAAAATCATGTATATGC
>NW_006459499.1:0-226 GCF_000325575.1 Pteropus alecto | reverse complement strand
TCCCTCGACTGTCGCCCCAGGCTTTCCTGGGTGCTACGATGCCCAGGACGCACGGGGCCAGGGCCGGGGTGGGGACCGCTGGTCTTCCACTCCGCTGAAGAGCTGTGTTCGTTGTGGGCCAATTAAACGGGTCGTCCACAGCCGCCACGCCCACTGCAGGTCCCTGCCCAGATGTCCCCCCGGAAAACCCCGCCGAGCCACCCAGAACCCAGGACAGCTGCTGGCC
>NW_006459498.1:0-226 GCF_000325575.1 Pteropus alecto | reverse complement strand
ACATTAGGTCCGCAAAGGTCGCCCGGTGCTGTGCCTGCACTCCGGTCTCTCAATCTGCTACCGTGAAGGTGGCCGTGACACCTGACCGCACGAGCGCCCTTGCCCCGTGCCTGGAAGGAGCCTGTGCCACAGCCTTCCCCCTTCGCCTGCACACTAGCGACAAGGCACGGCTGGGAAGGGAGGCGCGGGAGGTCCCCCGCGCTGCGGCGCCCGTCCTGAAAGCTAG
>NW_006459497.1:0-226 GCF_000325575.1 Pteropus alecto | reverse complement strand
TACGTGAGCGGGACCCTAACCTCTGGGGACAGCAGCGGAAACCTACTGTTTCCACAGCGATGGCTCAGAGATGGGGGCCACCTCTCCCCCCAGAAACACCCGGGGAGACGTGCCCTAAGTAGGTTCCTCTCTAAGTGAGACTACGTCACCTAAAGGTTGTCACTTAATGTGTCCGCATTACGCAGAAGGATATGGAGGTATTTAAGGGCGGCCCTGGGGGACACCC
>NW_006459496.1:0-226 GCF_000325575.1 Pteropus alecto | reverse complement strand
GGGTGTCTCTTAAATGTCACACCTGGTAAAACACATCCTGCCACCAGCTCCTCACAATTCAGATGTGTAGAAGCTTCAGACCTCCCCTTGGCGTGTGGTTCTCATTACCTTCTCGAGATTGGCAAATGGTCCTGTGGAATAGAACATCTATTTTTGCTTCTGCAGTCTCTGCCTAACTGGTAATTTAGACGATTTGTGGAAAGAGGAAGCCCCAGGCCCACAGAGG
>NW_006459495.1:0-226 GCF_000325575.1 Pteropus alecto | reverse complement strand
CTGCTTGGGGTAATGTCTTCCAGTAAGCTTCTTGACGTCAAGGATCCATGCACGATCGCCAGCCCTTTACCTTGGCCACTGCCTAGCACAGTACAAATCCTAAACATATATTCATGGAATGCTGACTTTTGTAATTAAAACGAACAAAGAAGCATTCGGCTGCTTTTTTAATGTTTGGTTGTAATTCAGCATTAAGCCACTAGATGACACTATAACACCACTTAAA
>NW_006459494.1:0-226 GCF_000325575.1 Pteropus alecto | reverse complement strand
TAAAAAATATGAATAATAAAATGGCAATAACTACCAATCACCAATTACTTTATATGTAAATGAATTAAATGCTCCAATCAAAAGACTCGAGATAGGTGAATGGATAAGAAAACAAGGCCTTTAAACATGCTGCCTTCAAGAGATGCGTAAGATTGAAAGATACACACAGACTGAATGCAAAGAGATGAAAAAAGATATTTCCTGAAAAGAAAAAATTTTAAAAGCT
>NW_006459493.1:0-226 GCF_000325575.1 Pteropus alecto | reverse complement strand
CAGCCATTTCAATCAGGCACCTGGATAATAAAGGGGTGTGCTTGCGTCACTCTGCGCCCAAGACGTGCATTCCTGAAAAGTTGTGAGAAGCCAAATTTCTGCACATGGAACGACATCGACCTTCTTTATCTCTCCCGAAATGCTTTATTTAATCTCTTTTCTGGTAGAACGTCAGTTTAAAATCGTAGAGCGGAGAAGCCCTTTCTTTCCATGATTCTGAAGCCAG
>NW_006459492.1:0-226 GCF_000325575.1 Pteropus alecto | reverse complement strand
CTTCATGGCATAAATTAAGGGGGCTATTCTCCCCCCACCCACAGACCGATCCCTAAAAAGCCTCCATCAAATTTCTGAGGAGAACAGAAAAGGGAAGTGGGTGGCCCTAAACATATATGAGAGTGTATTTTAGATCCTTACTTGAGATTAGACTTTGAAAACAGGCAGAGAATGGAGCATGGGGCCCCACAGAGATAGGACTGGGATGAACACCATGAGAGACAGA
>NW_006459491.1:0-226 GCF_000325575.1 Pteropus alecto | reverse complement strand
GTGAAAGGGAAGTCCTTTCCAAAGTCCCTGGTTTCTCAGGACAGGGTTGTAGGAAGTTAGAGTGAATCACCATGCTGTAGTGAATCACCATAATCTTAGCGGCTGAGAACAACACAAACTCATGACCATTCTGTATTTCAGATATCTGAAAGGGTCTTTCGGGCTAAAAACAAGATGTCAGCAGAGCTGTGCTCCTTCTGGAAGCTCCAGGGGTAGAACCTGTGTC
>NW_006459490.1:0-226 GCF_000325575.1 Pteropus alecto | reverse complement strand
CCTTGGTTGCAACCTTTTAAGAGACCTTTGATGCAAGCACTCAGCTAAGCTACTCTTGGGTTTCTGACCCACAGAAACTGTGTGATAATAAGTGTTTGTTATTTTAAGCAGCTAATGTTTGAGGTAATTTATTACTCAGCAATAGAAAATGAATTCAATAACTGTATTAGTTCATTTGGCTGCTATAATAAAATACCACAGACTGGGTGGCTTATAAATAACAGAA
>NW_006459489.1:0-226 GCF_000325575.1 Pteropus alecto | reverse complement strand
TAACTAATATACTACTTTATTCTCACAGCTAAATCAGACTACACCGAGTCAGACTGGGACACCAAGATTTGTTAGCTAAAGGTTATTTTTACAGGAGATGGTCCTAGTTAACATCTACTAGGTAGCATGTACGTGTATAAAAACGATCTGCACATAAAAAGTGGATTTGCTGGCAAGGAAGCCTCATTTCCCACAGAGAAGGTTGGCTGCCAGGAGTGCCCAGCCA
>NW_006459488.1:0-226 GCF_000325575.1 Pteropus alecto | reverse complement strand
GAATGGGATGGAGAGACAAAACTGGAGAATCAGAGCCACAGCAAACGAGGCAAGTGTCATGCTGGCATATGAAATTTACCCTCACGTAAAGGGGAGCCATTCAATAAGAAGAGGAGTTGTATCGTCACAAACGTAATACAGAACAGTCACACTGGCAGCGATGGAAACATGAACACAAGGACAGCAAAACTAGAAAAGTGTATTTAGAAATTAAAGATGAGAAAGC
>NW_006459487.1:0-226 GCF_000325575.1 Pteropus alecto | reverse complement strand
TCACGTGGCGCCTCTGTGCTGGGGTGGAGAGGACCCGGTGACCCCGGTTCCTACAGGGAGAGCAGCCCTGTCGGATCAGGGCCCGCCTTGTGACCCCTCACCCTTAGCCACCTCCTTAGAAGCCCCGTCTTTAATGACAGCCCCACTGGGAGTTAGGGCTGTGAATTTTGGGGGGGACACAGTTCAGTCAAAACAGGTGCCCTCCTGGGGGTGTCGGGAGCCTCGG
>NW_006459486.1:0-226 GCF_000325575.1 Pteropus alecto | reverse complement strand
GGTGGTGGCCAGGGAGGCAGGCCGGACGTTGGAGGATGTGCTGCCCGTGCATGGGACTAGACGGGTTACTCCGAGGACCCTTCCGGACATGTGTCCTGTCTTGGCCAGAACACACGCCCCCTTCACAGCCACTGCCAGTGACGTCAGCACAGAGGGCTGCGGGCCGGGCTCGGACGCCACCCAACTCTGCTGTCCGTAGAATGGGGACCACACGGGGAGAGTGAAG
>NW_006459485.1:0-226 GCF_000325575.1 Pteropus alecto | reverse complement strand
GGGACCTCTAAGCCAATGACCGGTGTCCTTCGAAGAGGAGTAGAGACAGGGAAGAGAGAAGGCACTGTGTGACAGACGAGGCAGAGGTCCCATACGCCAAGGGACGCCTGGGGCCACCGGAAGCTGGAAAAGGCAGGAAGGAGCCTCCCCCAGAGCCACCGGGGGGTGGGGGGGAGCACGGCACCGTGACCCCTGGATTTTGTTTGGACTTCTGACGCAGAACTGG
>NW_006459484.1:0-226 GCF_000325575.1 Pteropus alecto | reverse complement strand
CGTAATGAAGAAAGGTAGAAAATGCAAACCATCACGAAACTTAGGTGCCTCTCTTCCCAGGAGGCAGCCACACCTGTGAAAGTGGATGAAATGTGTGAGGGGCCAGTGAAGGGAGTGACTGGCCAGCTCTGGCTGCATCTGTCTCAAGCTGCCGTGCCTAATACCGTGGACCGGGTGGCTTAAACAAAAGTAGTGTGTTTTCCCACAGTTCTAGGCTAGAAGTCCA
>NW_006459483.1:0-226 GCF_000325575.1 Pteropus alecto | reverse complement strand
ACGGGCGGGGAGGGGAGGGACTCGTGTGCATGGCAAAGAGAGCAGCACGTGCGAAGAGCCTGGCACGGGAAGGAGCCCGGGGGACGTGGGACGCCCGGACAGCTATGGCAGCCAGTGCCAGCCCGCGTGTCCTCGGGGCCCGCCACCCCAGCTGACAGATGCTCTCACGGTCGTGAGTGCCGGCTGCCCCCACACCAGGTGTGGTGTTACAGCTAAGGACGTAATG
>NW_006459482.1:0-226 GCF_000325575.1 Pteropus alecto | reverse complement strand
GCTCTGGCTCTGGCATCCAGGGAGCCGGGTTTTAGTTTTGGCTCGGCCTCTCATTTATCACTCTCTAAAATTATCTTATTTGCTTCCCTATTTATTATCTGCCTCTTCCCTCGGGAATGCAAGCTCAGTGAGGACAGGGGCTTTGCCACTGCTCCCCGGCTCCCGGCACAGAGCAGATGCTCAGGGAATGTTTGTTGAATGAATAGGTGTGTGATCTGGGGAGAGT
>NW_006459481.1:0-226 GCF_000325575.1 Pteropus alecto | reverse complement strand
GTTGATATAGAGGAAGTTTTAGTGGTCTGGGTAGAAGACCAAACCAGACACAACATGCCCTTAAGCCAAAGCCTAATAAAGAGCAAGACTCAAAGTCGCTCCAATTCTGTGAAGGCTTAGATATGCAGGAGCTTCAGAAGAGAAGCCAACTGAAGTTGGTCCATGAGGTTTAAGGAATGAAGCTGTCTCCATAACATAAAGTACAAAGTGAAGCAGCAAGGGCTGA
>NW_006459480.1:0-226 GCF_000325575.1 Pteropus alecto | reverse complement strand
GTATGAGAGGTATAACCCTCAGGGGGCCTGAGCGCCGCGGTTAATCCCCAAAAGGGCTGAGAACGGGACCCCGCTGCTGACGGCTCGTGCCATGAGTCGGACGGGCATCTGGGCGCCAGCCGCTCGAAGGGGAGGGAGGCGACAAGTTCCTGCATAAACTAATTCACAGCATGCGTGGTTTTCTCTCCCATAACAGAAATGCCGCTTCGTGTTGAATCTATTCACC
>NW_006459479.1:0-226 GCF_000325575.1 Pteropus alecto | reverse complement strand
GGATGGACACAGAAAGTCCCAGGTCACATTCACAGAACTGAGATAAAGGATCACTTTGGATCGGATCCCAAGGTTGACCGCCTTGAGCATATCCCTGGATTCTAGACAAAGGACCTGACTCATTTAGCCTGATAGAAATCTGTTCAGATCCCTGGGCACTAGACATACAAATGGCCATTTGTCATTTCTTCCCCTGGCTGAGTAGGGCCAGCCCATGGAACCCAGA
>NW_006459478.1:0-226 GCF_000325575.1 Pteropus alecto | reverse complement strand
ATCCATCTTAATCATTTTTAAAGGTACAGTTCAGTAGAGTTAACTGGACTCATAATTATTGTACAACAGCTCTCCAGAAACATTTCATCTTATGAAACTGAAACTTTATATTAAACAATAACTCCCCATTTCCCCCAGCTCCCGGCAGCTGGCAACCACCATTCCGTTCTTCGATCCTGTGAATTTGACTACGTTAGATATCTCAGAGAAGTGAAATCATACAGTA
>NW_006459477.1:0-226 GCF_000325575.1 Pteropus alecto | reverse complement strand
CTCTGTCTCTATCTCTGTCTCTGTCTCTGTTTCTCACTTTCTCTCTCTGTCTCTCTTTCATGTGTTCTTAATCAGGCATACATTTTTACACTTACAATTCTCTCATTCCCCAAATCCCCCAATTGTCTGAATATTGACACGGGACATCACATGTAAAATTCTGCATCATTTAGCGGGAAATGATTCGGGATATCTCTTGCAGATTTCTTAGTTTTTTTTGGTTTCT
>NW_006459476.1:0-226 GCF_000325575.1 Pteropus alecto | reverse complement strand
CGGCCCACGGAAAGATGCGGCAGTTCTTAGAGGCCTGCCTGCTTGCGCTGCCATCACCGCAGACGTGCCGGGGCTCTCCCACTCATGCCAGGGAGAGGATGCGGGGTGGGGGTGGGGCATGGAACCGAGCCCGGCGAGGGGTCCACACCGGGGGTGACTTGCATTCCCAGAAAGGTCCGTCTGAAACGACCGCTGATTCACGGTCGAGATCAGGGCGGGTGAGCGT
>NW_006459475.1:0-226 GCF_000325575.1 Pteropus alecto | reverse complement strand
AGGCAGACCATTTCAAATGGCTGAACATTTGCCAACTTTAGGGTAGAGCCCAGCTCAGAGCCCATAATCTTTCTTACCCAACCTAGAAAGTGAATTCATCCCTAGGGCATGTTCTTGGGGAAATCCACAATCAGAGCAAACAGGAGCCCCTCAGTATTGCAGAGAGGGAAGGACAGAGTCAGAGGCAGACAGGTGTGTCCTGTCAACAGCCCCCAGAGGCCTGGGC
>NW_006459474.1:0-226 GCF_000325575.1 Pteropus alecto | reverse complement strand
TGTGTGTGTGTTTATATATATACATCTCCAGATACAGCTATGTCAGTCAGGGTCCACTCAGGAAAACAGATGCCACACCAGCTATCTTAACACAATGAGAGAATTTAATATAAAGAGTTGGTTAAACAACTGTTAAAAGGACCGAAATGGCAAAAGGGGACACTGAGATCACACGGAGATGGTAACTGCATAAAGCAGCTACCACCTGGGGAGCCTGAGGAAGCAA
>NW_006459473.1:0-226 GCF_000325575.1 Pteropus alecto | reverse complement strand
CTGAGCCTCAGAGATGAAATCTTAGGATCCCCGTCTTCAGGGAGGAGAAGTCCTCAGTCCTGCGCAGCTTGTAGGAGCCCATGCTAAGAATAACTGATAAGAACAGTATGTGATGAAACCAGCCCCACCTTTGAATGCGGCACTGTAACAATCTTATGTGCACATATTAACTCAGGAAAACTTCCTGAATTCCTAAGAAGAGGTCACAATTTGCAGATGAGACTCA
>NW_006459472.1:0-226 GCF_000325575.1 Pteropus alecto | reverse complement strand
ATGGGCCACTAAAAGTCTCCTTGAAAGAAATTTCAGTCTAGAAAAATTTGGAAGAAGTTTCCTAGCAAAATAACATTAATTCGGAAACAAATTCTTGATAAGAGATTCGGATAGAGATTCTTTATAGTTTATGACTTCTGTTGCTTTAACTTGGCTTTGGTCTTGTCCCTGTATTCATGTGAGGCGCTGAAAGAAAAATTTCAGAAAAGCTATTTCTAAATCAATG
>NW_006459471.1:0-226 GCF_000325575.1 Pteropus alecto | reverse complement strand
AAACAATGTCCACATGAAAATAAAATAAAAATAACAAAATTTGTAAATAAGAGACATTTAAATATATCCTAAAAAACAAGAAAATGAATAAATTAAACCAAGAGAGTTCTAATGGTATCAAAGATATAACTTTGAACTTATATAATTATTCTTTGAAATATCTTGACTTTAAAAAACTTTTGATGTAGTTTGTATTTTAATTATATAAATTTAAATATTATACTTG
>NW_006459470.1:0-226 GCF_000325575.1 Pteropus alecto | reverse complement strand
GGTAGGATCACCCTCCTCCTACAGGTGGCATTATGTAATTAAGTGGGAGACAATTAGAGAAAGGTCTTTGGTTTTGTATGTTTTTCTTGGGTTAGTAAACGTGGGTCCTGATGGAAAGGTAGGGGGAGGTTGGGCTGGAATGTGTTGAGCATCAGAGATTTCTCAGAGAACTGTTGAATCAGGCCTGAGGCGCTGCAGCTGCAACCACTCTTCTTAGAGGAAGTTC
>NW_006459469.1:0-226 GCF_000325575.1 Pteropus alecto | reverse complement strand
GTAGAACGTAGGGCTGGACCTGTCGGAACCGAGGGTTTTGGAAGGGTGGCATGGCAGGGTGAATGCTGAGGTTCGTGTACCGTATCGAATATTGCCTTTATCTATGTATTACATATTTATCATAGTAACGTAGAGAACAGGCTCGAACGAAACTTGAAAAGATAATAAAAATGACCTGTAACTCTGCGCACTGGAGACGACCACCATTAACTGTTTAGACGTGGGG
>NW_006459468.1:0-226 GCF_000325575.1 Pteropus alecto | reverse complement strand
AATCCTTTCTGACACTTTCGGCGAAGGCCTCTTACCATCAATTTATTAATTCATAAGACAAATATCTCAGAGACGTGTTCTATTCGCCAGGCATTGCTTCAAGTATTGAGTAATACAGCATTGAACTCCCCCCAAAATGCAAATTCTTGTCCCCAATGAGTTAACAATCTAAATTGGGAGAAGTGGCCAAAAAACAAATGTAGCAAGTCAGCATGATGAGGAAGAA
>NW_006459467.1:0-226 GCF_000325575.1 Pteropus alecto | reverse complement strand
CCTTGTTACGGAGCCAAGAAGAGAAAGAAGTGTTCGGGAAAGGTCTTCGGCCTGGGTGACCAAGCTGTCACCGTGGTCTTCTGACGCCTTCCTCCAGTGCGAAGGTGGGGCTGCAGGGGTGACGGGCCGCAGCGCCAGGGACGGGCCTGGGAGCCCCCACTGGGAAAAGTGCTGAAGAAGCCACTGTGGCGTGTGGGAGGAGGACCCAGGAGAAGACTGAAAGGAC
>NW_006459466.1:0-226 GCF_000325575.1 Pteropus alecto | reverse complement strand
GGTAAGCATTAGGTTTAGGTTTAGGGGTAAGGAAGGGGTTAGGTTAGGATTATTGTTAGTGTATATTTTCGGGTTAGATTTAGAATTAAAGTGAGGATTAGCTTTAGTTTTAAGGTTAGAATCATGGTTATGGTTAATGTTTGGACTATGTTTACAATTAGGATTAGGATAAGTTTAAGTTTACGTTTAGGATCAGGGTTAATGTTAGGGTTAGGTTTAGGGTTAG
>NW_006459465.1:0-226 GCF_000325575.1 Pteropus alecto | reverse complement strand
AATCTCAAAGTTCATCTAAGACAAATTTGACCCCCCCGCTTCTACCCCATCCTCAAAATTTCTCTTTTTCCCTTAGCGTTTTAGGATTTATATGAGATTATTAATAAACCCTAATTTTTATTGTGGCTTCCTGTTAAATGGTCAGTTTCTTTCTCTATGTTGCATACTGAACACATTTAATGGAAAAATGCGAAGCGCTATATTATTCAGGGGTGTCTGTGGTGTC
>NW_006459464.1:0-226 GCF_000325575.1 Pteropus alecto | reverse complement strand
GTTTGAGGACAGGTCCGGTTCACAGACCCCCTGGCTTCCAGGCCGCCTGATCCCACGGCAGCTCCTCGCCCGGTGTTCACATGCGTCACTGCACAGGTCACGGGAAGCCCAGTCTTCCGTTCGGAACGCGGCCGGCCGTGCTGTGCTCCTGTGTGTGCGACAGCGCCATGACTCTGTGATGAGTTGGGGAGGGGAGCGGGGGCGCCGCGCCTTTGCAGCTGTGAAT
>NW_006459463.1:0-226 GCF_000325575.1 Pteropus alecto | reverse complement strand
ACCCTCAGAAGAAAGGCTGAGTGAAATTAGAACATGGTTTTAATTGGAGACCATCACCTTCTATAAAGAGATGAAACTGTCACATTGAATTTCTGATTGCATAATATGTGCATTGTATTTTTCATGTTCATTTCTAAGGCTGTCAAATTTTTCATTAGAAATGAATTGTAATTGTCGCTATGAATTGCATTCTACCAAGGTTTTGATAAACAAAAATAGCTTAATA
>NW_006459462.1:0-226 GCF_000325575.1 Pteropus alecto | reverse complement strand
GTGTTCACCTTCAGGGAGTGGGGGTATCCTAAGACTATTGAAGAGCAGGGTTTCCTGTATACAAGCCATGGCTAGACCCAGGGCTTCTCAGTAGCCAGAAGCAGGCTATAGCTTTGGTGAATAAAGAACATGACTTAAAAATATATACCTGCTATAAAGTCAGGGACATTAAATATGGTTGAGCGATGGCGTGAACACATATATGAATAGCAATCATTATCCCTTT
>NW_006459461.1:0-226 GCF_000325575.1 Pteropus alecto | reverse complement strand
CGCCTCCCACGGAGAGGACAGGGCCCCGCTGCGGGGGCTGAGGACGAGCGCGAAGCCGGCCTGTCCGCCTCACGCCCAGCGGGTGATCCCTCGCGTGCATCGTCTGCCTGGGGCTGTTTTACCGAAGTGAGTGAAATGCACCTTTTTCCCATTGAGTTCCACATTACAGTTCACTGACGTGCAAATCAGCCGAATTCTACTTCACAGTGAAATGAACAGGCCACGA
>NW_006459460.1:0-226 GCF_000325575.1 Pteropus alecto | reverse complement strand
ACAATGTATTAATACATTTTTTTCCATCTATAGAAAATTCTTGGCAAGCACTTTAAACTTTTTGCACTGATAATTTGGAATCAGAGCTATAGTAAAAAGAATCCAGGACTTGTAGTCAGAAAAATCGTGTCTACATCTGGATCGATCAATGAATGCATTCTCTCTCTCTCTTATTTTTATATTTTTTTACAATTTAAAGATAAATCAAATATATATATATATGTAA
>NW_006459459.1:0-226 GCF_000325575.1 Pteropus alecto | reverse complement strand
TTCTCAATTCTCATCAAATAATGGTGTGTTAGGAAGACTGAAGTCAAGATATCAATCCCTGCTCTCATTCATGGGCTGGGCGACCTTGAGTGACCCACTTAATTATGTAACACCTGTTTTCCCACCTGGAAAAATGGAGTTGATCACCTTTTTCCTTCCTCTCTGCCAAGAAAGATATAAAAATAAACAGTAATATATGTGAGAAAACACCCCATGTCTCTTGGAG
>NW_006459458.1:0-226 GCF_000325575.1 Pteropus alecto | reverse complement strand
GGACGGATGCCCAGCCCCTCCTGCCCTGGGGCCCTCTCCAGGCCACCCGGATCCTGCCCTGGGGAATCTGTAGGAGGCCCCTGGGGACAGAGCTGCGCCCCGCCTGAGGGTGGCACTCCTGGGGAGCAGGACTCGGATTGCGAGTTCAGACCCTGAGACGAGGTGGAGGCACGGGTGAGCCCCAGAACAGCGCAGCCCCCCAGATCCTGCCCCCCGCGAGGCTGGG
>NW_006459457.1:0-226 GCF_000325575.1 Pteropus alecto | reverse complement strand
GAACACATAGAAGATTGAATTACATAGGCCTTGAATCAGGTATTCTGAATCTTTTACATGAAGAAATTGCTATTATGTATGAGAAAGTTAAATTCAGAACCCCTGAGGACACAGGCCTATTTGTCCCAGAACAGATCCATGTTGATAGTCAAATATTTCTAAAGCTTTGGGAAGCATTGATGAAAGAAACGACAAACAGACAAAGAAACCCTTTACTTGGTAACTT
>NW_006459456.1:0-226 GCF_000325575.1 Pteropus alecto | reverse complement strand
TGGACGAATCAGCTCTTTCTTAAGAAAGTACTTTTTGTGGTAGACGAATCCAACAGGACGTGTGGATGGGGCTGGCCAAGCCCACAGTGACAGCCCTGGGGGACCGGGTGCGGCCTCGTCACCTCCGGCTGCCCACTGACTGCCCCAGCCCACCTTGGACTGCGGACACCCTACCTCTGTCGCCGCGGGCCTCACCTTTGTCTGTCCTGGGTGTTGTGTCACTTCT
>NW_006459455.1:0-226 GCF_000325575.1 Pteropus alecto | reverse complement strand
AATATTCAGTTATGAAAAACTATAACTTACAACCATGAATACTCTACCCTGCAAGGCCATCAAGTAAAATTGAAGGTGAAATAAAGATCTTCCTAGGCTGGATAAAGTGAAAAAATGAATCACTCTTAAGCCAATATTACTAGAAGTTGTTAAGAGAACATTTATTAAAAAAATAAAAAGGAAGAACCCACAAATATGAATAATAAAATGGCAGTAATTACATACC
>NW_006459454.1:0-226 GCF_000325575.1 Pteropus alecto | reverse complement strand
TTAACTTATGGTTGATAAACTCTCATTTATTACTTAGCACTTATAAGTTTTATTGCTCTTCTAGAGAAAGGATACAAAAATCATCAATCAAATGATTTAGAGCAGAATTATAATTACTGAACCAGTAAAATATCTCATAAACGTAAGAAGGGATTATAAAACCCAAAAAGTGAATGAATCAAATACATGTCGTAACCATGAGATCAAAAACAGTAACTGTGAACCC
>NW_006459453.1:0-226 GCF_000325575.1 Pteropus alecto | reverse complement strand
AGATATATCCACTTCTTCCTTTAGATAGTGAGTTATTCAAAGTAATAAGATTTGTCTTAGTGATTTCTTTGGTTTTTTTTCTGAGAAATGTTTTTCTTTCAGACTTCTACAGGATAAATGATAACTCAATAATAATTATTTTGGCTAATTATTTTAAGAAGTAGAGATAAATCTTAAAGGACACACAAATATGAGAAGGTCAAAACATTGTTTTAAATTAAGTTAT
>NW_006459452.1:0-226 GCF_000325575.1 Pteropus alecto | reverse complement strand
AACAGAGAGCTTCTCGAAGTGTTGAGGATGCAGAAATTGCACATGTACCAAAAGACAAGAATGAAGATTTCCAATGCAGGAAAATAGAAAAGGGGAAAGGAAGGAGAGGGGAATTGAGGGGTGGAAGAAGGGAGAATGGAGATGGGCAAACATGGAGGACAGGTGCCAGGACACAGGCTCCCTAAGGGTACAGGTAGGGGGTCCAGGGGAGAGGCTGGCCTGCAGG
>NW_006459451.1:0-226 GCF_000325575.1 Pteropus alecto | reverse complement strand
GAAAATTTTCATTTCTTTCTCTTCTTCATCATTGGTGCCCTGCTTTGGGCCCTCATGATTGCTTACATGGACTTTTGCAATAACCTCCTAACTGTTCTCTCTGTCTCCTTTCTTGCCCACATTCAATCCTCCTTCAACAGTGATTATTCTGAAGCAAAAATCCAATCATGATCTCACCCTGCTCAGAATTATTTTAAAATTAAATTCATTGGGGGTAACATCAGTT
>NW_006459450.1:0-226 GCF_000325575.1 Pteropus alecto | reverse complement strand
TCTTTCATCATCTCCCTTACTCTTACTTCATAGTATTTACCACCATTTGTACATGTATGTGATTCTCTTTTATCTTCCTCATTGGACTGTAAACTCCTGAGGTTGGTCATCATGTCTATTTTATTCTTCATCCTCCCAACTCCACTAGCACCTCCCTTGGTACATGCTTAATAAGTATTTTATGAATAAACAAATAAAGTGAATGAATGCTTCTTTCTCCAAAGAA
>NW_006459449.1:0-226 GCF_000325575.1 Pteropus alecto | reverse complement strand
TGCAGGGCTAGAAGGGGGTCCAAAATCTTCCTGATGTGACTGTGGCATCAGCCCCCGTATCTACAAGACCTTCAAACTTTTTGCCATCTAATTGTAGGGTGAGAAGTGGCCGTTCCTGGGTAATCTGTTGAACCCAGTAGGCATCAGAAGAGCCAAGGGTGGAGTCTAGTCTGGAGTGTTGAAGATTACTCTTATTTGTGGAGTCAAGAGGGAGAAGGACAAGCTG
>NW_006459448.1:0-226 GCF_000325575.1 Pteropus alecto | reverse complement strand
CACTAACTGGAACCCTAAACATAACCATAAACCTATACCTAAAGTAAACCTAACCTGAAACTTAACGCTAAACCTAACACTAACCTAACCTAAAACTCACCCTAAATCCTAACCCTAACCATAACACTAATGCTAAACCTAACCCTAAATTCTTATTATAACCCTAACCTTAAAACTAACCCTAACCTACTTTAAATCCTAATCCTAACAGTAACCCTAAAACTAA
>NW_006459447.1:0-226 GCF_000325575.1 Pteropus alecto | reverse complement strand
CAGTGATTGGGTTTATCAGTCTCCAAAACAAACACTAACCCTCAGAACCTTTTTGAACAGCAGATTTTTTGCATGTACTAGGATACAATTTTGTAGTTTATTATCTTAGCAGCATATTGGGAGGGTACTGTGTTCAAAACTAAATGTTGGGGATAAGGTTCAAACTGAACAAAAGGAAACAAAAAAAAAAAGGTTTGTGACTGTCACTGTCCCTGGGACTTACACA
>NW_006459446.1:0-226 GCF_000325575.1 Pteropus alecto | reverse complement strand
TTACCCTCCTGAATGGATACATACTTTATACACACTGAAAATCTGAAGGTGATATATAGGTAACTTGCACAATTTCTCATTTTCATTCAGCCAAAAGAAATTGGTCCTAGTCATTGTTCACCATCGCAAAAATGCGGAAACCAGATCTTGGAGGTCACTCAGCAAACAAACAAAGGAGCCAAGAGTGAAATCCAGGATTGACTATAAAGCCTGTGCTTTTCCATAG
>NW_006459445.1:0-226 GCF_000325575.1 Pteropus alecto | reverse complement strand
ATGTCCAAGCGGGCAGGCTTGTCCACGGGCCTGCCCTAAGGAGTCTCCAGTTTCACAGAGAAGTGAAAGCTCTGTCCTTATGAGACTAGTCTTCCGGAGGAGATAGCCCTGCCTTCAGAAACACCCAGGCTGACGGGGGTGTCCTGGTCCTCTGGGGTCCGGAGCTCCCTGGGGGAGACCAGGCACTGCCGAGGAGACTCCGGTGCCTGCAGACTCACAGAGGCAT
>NW_006459444.1:0-226 GCF_000325575.1 Pteropus alecto | reverse complement strand
GGGAAACTACATCAAGGCGGACGGAGGTGGAGCGGGAGGTGGAGAGGACGGTGCAGGGCGCAACACAGCAGGAAAGCAGTCTGAGGACGAGCTCAGCCTGGGATCCCCAGAGGAAAGTAGCCAGACGGTGGGAAAGAGCCCGAAAAGGGAAATCAAGGTGGCACAGACATGATGCCAGAAGAACAGAACGTCAGAGACGAAGAGGAAAAGATCCCCCTAGACAGGG
>NW_006459443.1:0-226 GCF_000325575.1 Pteropus alecto | reverse complement strand
AAAAGAGAGATTTTTTGGTGGGTATATAAAGAAAGGTAAGAGGGAGATGAAGCCAAAAAGACAAAAACTACGCCAGGAAAACAACAGACACAATATGACCACGTTTATGAATTGTAAAATTATATGTCTATATATATAAAGACAAATTTTACATATTTTTCAATATCAATATTTATAAGTTTATCTCCTTTATGCATATTTAAATTTTTTCTGCAATGAAAATATG
>NW_006459442.1:0-226 GCF_000325575.1 Pteropus alecto | reverse complement strand
TTAATTAAATGTATTGGGGTAACATTGGTTAATAATCATAAATTTCAGATATACAACTTTATAATACAACATCTATATATTCCACTGTATGCTCACTACCCAAAGTCCAATCTTCTGTCACCATATATTTGACCGCCTTTACCCACTCTGTCCTCCTCCCACCCCCCATTTCCCTTCTGATAACCGCCATCCTGTTGTCTGTATCTATGAGTTTGTTTGTTTTGTT
>NW_006459441.1:0-226 GCF_000325575.1 Pteropus alecto | reverse complement strand
TATTTCTGCGAGCACAGATCCTGTCTGTCCGAGAGGCCACGGACAGAGCAGATTCCTGCACGCTGGGGGGACCGGATGCTGAGTGGCTCGCACCGCCCTACACCGGTACCCGCCTCAGGGCCGCGAAAGCCCCCGCAGCGTCTCCCCCAGACGCGCGGATGAAACGCATCATTTTTGTTTCTTCCCTCTCGTTCCAGCAACGGTTTGCTCATGGGTTTCGAATGCG
>NW_006459440.1:0-226 GCF_000325575.1 Pteropus alecto | reverse complement strand
CAGCCCGCCAGCTGTTCTTTTGGGGGGAAGATGATCCCTGGTTTTCTGCCATTGTTCTTCTCCCCAAGGACTGGCCGACGTGGGAACTACCTCCTTTCCCACAGGCCCCGAGAGGCTCAGAGCTGTGCATATCCACTGCCTCCCTCTAGGCTGGAGGTAGATCCCTGACTGGGTGTCTTCAGGATCTTCACTTAGATCTTTCTAGGTGGCTTGAAAGTCTTGCCTT
>NW_006459439.1:0-226 GCF_000325575.1 Pteropus alecto | reverse complement strand
TTTTTATGAATTTCATTAAAGAGCTTATGTAAGGAATATTGTAATAGCCATTACCAAGACTACTCCATTGATATTTAAAAACGTTCCTTTCATTGATATTTAACTAGTAACCAGAAAGAGAATGTTCTGTCAAATAGATCATATTATTAATTTTTATAACATTTAAAAGTAAAATTAGATATTGGGCTATCAGTCTCACAAAATTCTAAAACAATATATATTAATA
>NW_006459438.1:0-226 GCF_000325575.1 Pteropus alecto | reverse complement strand
GAAAGTGACTGCCAGCGGCTGCAGGCGATGATTCCCGATTCACCCAGGCTACCTCCAACTCACCCACTATTCTCTCGTTCACCTCTTATTTCTCTGCCAGACTTTGGCTCTGTGCCTGACTCCCATTCCTCAGTTAGCCTTGAAACACGGATGACTCGATTTGAGATAAGTTTCTCGTCTCTGGTCTCAGTGCCATCTGTGGGGCACAACTTACAGGATTCCCCCT
>NW_006459437.1:0-226 GCF_000325575.1 Pteropus alecto | reverse complement strand
GATATATGTTTTCATTTCTCTTAGGTAAATAAATGCCGAGGAGTGGAATTGTTGAAACGTAGCGTAGACACATTTTTAAGTTTGTAGGAAACTGTCAAACTGTTTTTCAGCGTTGTCGTATCATTTTATACTCCTGCCAGTTTGAACACGGTCTTTATTTCCTTGCCTCTGAGTCCTCTTTCGCTGTTCCCGGTACCTGGAAAGCCCTGTGGCTACTGCCTGACTC
>NW_006459436.1:0-226 GCF_000325575.1 Pteropus alecto | reverse complement strand
ATTAAAATACAGAAAGAAGCCAAAATAAATAAACATTTCTGTCAAGCACATTTAAATTTACTTAATTTAATATAACAAGGTATTTCTCTGCTTAAAAGTTCCATCTCATATATGTTAGGTACTATTCTTTTGCAATTCCTCATGTTTTTAATAGTATTTTCTTCACATGGTTATATATCTGCCTGGTTCTCACTCCATATATGACAGGGTTGAGCATTGGTGGTAC
>NW_006459435.1:0-226 GCF_000325575.1 Pteropus alecto | reverse complement strand
CAGCAGAGCCAGGCTCATCACGGGGCTCGGTCACCACGCTGCGTGTGGTCACGTTGCTGCGCACCAGCCCAACTCTGGGGACTGTGAGCGACGCGGGTTCGGGCCTTCGGTACAGGCACCTGCACGCTCACGAACAGAACTCACCCTCAGGACCGCCTGGCGAGGCAGGCCACCGCTCCCATTTTATAGACGAAGAAATGGAGCGACTCGTCCTGAGCCGGTGGTT
>NW_006459434.1:0-226 GCF_000325575.1 Pteropus alecto | reverse complement strand
CTTGGAACAACTTCAGGAAGTCCCCCACCCAGGAGGTGTCCCTCCCCCTCACCCCTGTCTCAGGCCCGGGCGCAAGTGAGCGTGGGTCCTTAGATGGAAGGAACTGTGGACGACCCACGGGCTCTGAGCTCTGTCATGCTGCCCGCCAGGAGGTGGAGCACGACCTGGGTTGGCAATGACAGAGATGGGCGGGGAAAGCACAGGACCTGGACGCTGACAGCACTAC
>NW_006459433.1:0-226 GCF_000325575.1 Pteropus alecto | reverse complement strand
GTCCAATGGTTTTTGGAATTCCTGGTGCACATAAAAAAGGGACCACATAGTAATCCTGAAAATCTCAGGGGAGGCCAGCATGGCAAACCCTACAAACTCAGAGACCAAAATTAACCATATAGAAAGGTATGAACATAAACATTTCTGAAAGCAGATCGTGGCGGGTAGTCACAGCCTAAGCCTGGAGCTTCCTTGACAAAGGTCAGTTTTTACCTTAAGTGAGCCT
>NW_006459432.1:0-226 GCF_000325575.1 Pteropus alecto | reverse complement strand
CGTCTGTGCTGCACTGAGCTAGTTTCACCTGTGACGTCCGCCCACGGCCATTCTTCACAGAGAAAGCTGAACCATCCTCCTCGTCAGCCTTTTGAAATCTGATTTTGTCTTCCCTTCCTGAGGCAAAACACTGCAGTTTTGCTGAGGTAACGGACTTTATTTTATGTGGTTTTCTCATCCTTTAACACCCATTGGCTTTCCCTTAGACGTCCGTTGGTGGTCAGCA
>NW_006459431.1:0-226 GCF_000325575.1 Pteropus alecto | reverse complement strand
TACCCACCTCCCTGTGACACACACCTCTGAAGTGTGTAACAAAAGCAGAACAGAAGCAATGGCAGAGGGACCGGAACCGGCAGACAGGGCAGGAGAGAGCCCCACGCAGTTCCGGGGACGCCAGACGGAATGACAGACAGACAGCGCGTCCCCTCTTCACATCACGCCTTCCAACCACAGGAAACATCAATGGGACCAGGGTGGATCCAGGAGGCAGGACCGCAAG
>NW_006459430.1:0-226 GCF_000325575.1 Pteropus alecto | reverse complement strand
CGCAGGACGGGAGGGCGGAGGCGGCCCCTGAGGACTCGGCCGGGGAACCCCCCGCCACCAGCATCCGGAACCCCCCATCCTCCCTGAGAAGCAGCCCTGGTGGACTCGCGGGCGGGCTCCGGCTGGGCTCCCACGCGGGTCCAGTGTTGGGCTTTCAGGGAGAGCCTGTTGTCGGCTTGAGGAAAAGCGGGCGGGAAGCCAAGGCTGGACTCCCCGCTTCCTCCGC
>NW_006459429.1:0-226 GCF_000325575.1 Pteropus alecto | reverse complement strand
ACAGCACTGAGAGAAACGGTTCATATGGTGAGATCGAAGAATCTGGTGATATGAAAATATCTATGAAAAAGGACTAGTGAAGGGAGTGTCTGCTCCTTATTGATGCCACACCGACCCCTTTACAGTCATCACAGACTGTGTGTAAAAAGCTACTTTAGAAATTCATCTCCAGTGTTCACTGGCCACTTTCAGTTTGTCTACTCAGCTGCTCCTTGGGCTGGACTGT
>NW_006459428.1:0-226 GCF_000325575.1 Pteropus alecto | reverse complement strand
GGTACGTGGGCTGTGAGGGTGGAGCCCTCCTGACCTGAGGGGTCACTGCCCTTATGCGAGAGCGCAGAATGTCCACCCCACTCCACCACGTGAGGACCCCGCGAGCAGATGCCCCTGTGAAGCAGGAAGGGGCCTCACCGGACACAGAACGTGCTGGAGCCTGGATCCCAGACGTCCGGCCTGCAGAACCGTGAGAAGTCAGCGTCTGCTTTTCAGCAGCCACGCA
>NW_006459427.1:0-226 GCF_000325575.1 Pteropus alecto | reverse complement strand
CCTTAGTGGGCTTATGTGACTTTTCTACTTGAGGGGGAAAAAAAAGTGTCTTTTTCTTTAAAATGAAGTTAAATAAAAGTATAATTATCAATATAAAAAACAAAACAGAACAATTATTTAAAATAAAAACAAATTTAATCAAGCTAGTAATACTGACTTTGCGAGCAGGACATTATATTAATGCTTCAGAATGAATTAAATAAATCAGCTTTGTAGTTTATTATGC
>NW_006459426.1:0-226 GCF_000325575.1 Pteropus alecto | reverse complement strand
GTGACAAAGCTGGGAGACGGAAGGACGGTTGCCGCACGGGACAGTGATGGGAGCCCGGGCACCGGAACGTCCTGGAGGTGGACAGCAGGAAGCAGCCGGCCAGCCGCGGCCTGCGGTCCATGCTAAGGCTCCCGTCTCCGCCAGCTGCGCTGATGGAAGCCACGAGATGGTTTTAAGCGTTGCTGTGATGCGCTTAGATTTACGAAAATCCCCTTGGCCGCCTCGT
>NW_006459425.1:0-226 GCF_000325575.1 Pteropus alecto | reverse complement strand
ACACATGGTGACATGACGCGCCCCCTCTGGGAGCGCGCTCCCACGCCACCTCGCAAGGGAGCCGTCCGCACAGCACACGACGTCCACGCAGACGCTGCGTGACCAAGCGCTCGATCTGCCACCACCTACACGTGGGACCCAGGGACCGGCTCCCGGAATAGGAGGGACACCCCTCACCGTGCACACTGGTGACCAGCACCGCAGGAGGGGTGTGGGAGGTGGGGTC
>NW_006459424.1:0-226 GCF_000325575.1 Pteropus alecto | reverse complement strand
GACCATGAAAATGGTCTCCTTGTTCATCTCGGATCAATCCTGTCAATCATGGGCCAGCTCTATCCTGCACGCATGTGCCAAAGGGACTGGATGGCCGTGCAGAGAGCTGTCCGTGTCACTTCCTCGCTCAAAATCCTTCCACGGCTCCCCTTCATCCATGCTAGCATTTCCCAAAGCCAGGTCCACGAGATGCTGAGTCCCACGACAACGTCCTTGCCAAAGGGAT
>NW_006459423.1:0-226 GCF_000325575.1 Pteropus alecto | reverse complement strand
GGGAGGCTTGCGTGCGGGGCTGGGTAGGGGCTTTGTGGGAACGTTCTATTCATTCCATGCAATTTTGCCGTGAACGTAAAAGGGTTCTAAGAGATAAACTTTATTAAGTAAAAACGCAAAAATGGTTATTCTCAGAGGTACGAGCCCGGGATCTAAGTACTTTCTGCCCCCTTGGAATCCAGCCACGTGGCAAGGTGCCCTCGTGAAGGAGATTGGAGGCAGTGTG
>NW_006459422.1:0-226 GCF_000325575.1 Pteropus alecto | reverse complement strand
CCCCCACCCCAAAAGGAAGGGCTGCAGCGACCACGTTGGCACCCCATGACTCTGCCCAAGCGGGACAGCTAGGGCCTAGAACCGAGGGGCTGGCAGGCTGGGACTGGGAGGAGCGCCCGGGCCTCGTTCCGTGTGTGCAGAGACCCTCGGCGGTGCGGGGGGGACCGTGCGGGCCGCAGGAAGATGAAGCAGCCTCGACCCCTGGGGTTTCGAGACCTCTCCGGCC
>NW_006459421.1:0-226 GCF_000325575.1 Pteropus alecto | reverse complement strand
AGAGAAGGGCGCAGGTCAACACACAAGCGCTAGAAGAGTGTGATGCGCGATGTGACCCAGGCCCACGATCGGTGAGAGGGGCGCCCCGGGCAGAGGACACACGTGACCTCCACCCTCAGGAGCCGACAGCACAGGACCTATGGACAACAGCACCAGCGGGGAGCTGTGCGACCTGAGGTGTAGACCTCGAGTATTTCAAACAATGCAGCTGGCTCAAGAAGAGTGG
>NW_006459420.1:0-226 GCF_000325575.1 Pteropus alecto | reverse complement strand
ACCGCACGAGGTCAGGAACCCTACCATCCCTGAGAGAAATGACCGGGCCGTCGCCATGAAAAGCCGACACCCGGAAAGGTATTTGTCCGGGAGCATGTGACAGTGACAAGCGTGAGAGCGAGCAGGGAGGTGCAGGGAAGCACACGCCCGCGTGGGCCCTGCCAGCGGCCGGTGACACCGAAGGACGTCCTGGGAGGGAACGGGGACTTCTCAAAACGCACCTCTA
>NW_006459419.1:0-226 GCF_000325575.1 Pteropus alecto | reverse complement strand
TAGAATGTACAACACCAAGAGTGAACTGTAATGTACACTATGGACTTTGGGGGATAACGACGTGTCAATATAGGTTCATCATTATAACAAATGTCCCTCTCTAATGGGGGATGTTGATAATGCGCGAGGCTCTGCATCTTGTGGGGCGAGAGATATATAACAAACCTCTACACACTCTGCTCAGTTTTGTTGTGAACCTAAAACTGCTCTAAGAAATAAAGTCTAT
>NW_006459418.1:0-226 GCF_000325575.1 Pteropus alecto | reverse complement strand
TGAAATAAGCCAATCACAAAAAGACAAATACTATAATCTTCATTTATATAAATAGTCAGATTCTTAGAAACAGAAAGTAGACTGGTGTTTGCCAGGAGATTGGCGAAGTGGGGAATGGAGAGTTATTGTTTAATGGGAACAGAGTTTCAATTTTGCAAGGTCAAAAAATTCTGGAGATTGGTTGACAACAATTTGAATATACTTAACACTACTGAACTGTACACTT
>NW_006459417.1:0-226 GCF_000325575.1 Pteropus alecto | reverse complement strand
CCAAGTCCAGGGTCCTTTGTACTAGATTACAGGTGTGCAACTCCCTTAAGGCGAGGGGGAAGGAGGCCAGAGTCAGCATCAATCCATGGGACCCCAAAGCCTGTTCAAGTAGACGAGAGAGAAGACGCTGCCTGGCCCTCCCAGAGTTTAAAGCAGTTGCTCGTCCATCACCTTAATGCACAAACCGAGACAGTCTGCGAGCGAGTTTTTAGCAGGGCGCTCTGCC
>NW_006459416.1:0-226 GCF_000325575.1 Pteropus alecto | reverse complement strand
GTGCACAGATAAAGTCAGGGTCCTCTCAAATCAAACCGTAACGTAAATGTCATTGCGTTTGAGGGGACGAGGAGGAGACGTCTTTGCCGGGGTGGAGACAACATTCTCTGACCCTTTGACCTAGAGCTCGGCCAGCGTCAATCCCGAGAGATCCAAACTGTGGTTTAAGCAGTAGGCTTCGTCTGGAGAATCAGCCTAACTGTGTAAACTCTTCACGCGTCCAGAT
>NW_006459415.1:0-226 GCF_000325575.1 Pteropus alecto | reverse complement strand
GAACAGCCTCAGTTTGACTATCTCAATTGTATTTCCTTGGTGGTTGAGCCAGTCCCTCTCAGAATTTGTAGTGTGAGGTTTGAAATAGAGAAATTTCTAAGCACCGATTCTTTTTGTAATGAAGAGGTATCCTCACAATAACTCAACATTTATCCTACTATAAAGCAATCTGGCAGCTATGGTTTCCACCGCTATCCATTCGCTGCCTCACAGCATACTCGGGCTC
>NW_006459414.1:0-228 GCF_000325575.1 Pteropus alecto | reverse complement strand
TGTAAATATTTTCTTTCATTTTGTGGGGTCCCCTTTTACTCTGTTGATTGTGTCTTTTTTCCCCCTCCTTAATACCTCCCCCTTCCACCCTTGTGACCTGTGGATGTTGCCGCCTCCCCTTAAGAACTGGATCTCTCTCTGAAGGCGCAGCATCTCCTCTCAAGCGCTCACGGTGTGCAACCAGGGGCCTGGCGCACCCAGGGCCTGGCACCCCTGGCGCACTTGGGG
>NW_006459413.1:0-226 GCF_000325575.1 Pteropus alecto | reverse complement strand
GTTGACAACTATCCTAAGCAATCAAGAGGCCCACTCGGCCTGAAGCAGTAGTAAAGCCCTAATCATCATATGGGAAGAGGAATCCGCCACTGATCTGTCTCCAGCTCCACTTTCCCATGAATTTGTGTCTGAACAGGGGATCCATAGGCGGGAATGGGAGAAACTATTTCTCTAGCACTTTGCACAGCACCGTGGCCCCGAGAACTGTGGCTTTGAGATTGATCTG
>NW_006459412.1:0-226 GCF_000325575.1 Pteropus alecto | reverse complement strand
GGGGGGCTAGAATCAAGAAGGCTGGCTATGAGAAGCACTGGTGAAGACGTGAAGGACCTGGGACCCTCATACGTGGCTGATGTGACTACGAACTGGAGCAGTGACTCCAGCAAACGGTTTTGCAGGCCCCCAAAATGCCCAACAGAAAGTTGCCATATGGCCCAGCAATTCGCTCCCATTTACACACCCCCCAGCATTCACAAAAAGTGGACACAACCCAATGTCC
>NW_006459411.1:0-226 GCF_000325575.1 Pteropus alecto | reverse complement strand
TAATGTAAATGGATTAAATAATCTAATTAAAAGACAAAAAGATAGACTTAATTAAAAATATGTCCTTCTACCTAAAGGTATACTGCCTAAAAAGATGTATGTTAAATATAATGCACAAGAAAGTTGAAAGTTAAAGAACGGAAAATGATATACCATGTAAACATTAAGCAAAAGAAAGTTAATGTGGTTATGTTAGTAGCAGACAAAGTAGGTTTAAGGAAAGAAA
>NW_006459410.1:0-226 GCF_000325575.1 Pteropus alecto | reverse complement strand
TCCAGTCATCCCATGCACCAGACCACTGGTCCTCAGCGTGGTCCCTGGACCACAATCACGGCATCACCTGAGAACTTGTTAGAAGCGCAAACTCTCAGGCAACAGAGTGGCCCCAGCAGTCCGTGTTCCAATAAGCTCTCCAGGTGACTCTGAGGCCCGTTCAGCACGGGGGACCCTGAGCTAAGCCGACTTTCAGGGAACACGGCCTGCCTGCCAGACTCGCTTC
>NW_006459409.1:0-226 GCF_000325575.1 Pteropus alecto | reverse complement strand
CATTTATAATCTTCAGTTTCTGGCGCAACTGAGCTGAGCCTTCCCCCTCAGCGCGTCCCACAAGCTGTAAGAGTTCCAGCGGGTCGTGGTCCCCTCAGGATTGCAGGACAGGGTCCCCGTCCAGTCTCCCCCAGCGGTCGCGGGCGGGCCTCAGCCCTTTGTGTGCTCCGTTCTCTTCAGCATGGAGCTTACATCACCAAAGTGAAAACAGACCGGAGGGCAGAAG
>NW_006459408.1:0-226 GCF_000325575.1 Pteropus alecto | reverse complement strand
TGGGGAGACAATCAGCAAAATCCAAAATCCAGACATTGGAAAACTCTGCAGGATAAATGAATTGTTAGGGGGAAAAAAAAATGGAACAGGGGAGGGCTATCAGTAAGGGTTCCACCAGGGAAAGCAGAACTACTTTGGGTGATACCAGGGATTTATTATAGGACTTAGATCTGACATAACTGGGAGAGCTGGTTAAGCAATCCATGGAATCAGTTGCCCCTGCATC
>NW_006459407.1:0-226 GCF_000325575.1 Pteropus alecto | reverse complement strand
ACAACACAGTCTTGATTTAGAGAGATCAGTTAGGATAATCTTGTAGCACAGCTAGTGTATGATGTTAAAACTATTTCTGTACCAGGGGAGAAAAAGAAAATTTAAAAAAAGGAATGGAAAAGAAATCACAAAGGAGATATTCGATAATTCATTGTCTTTATGCGATAAAAGAGAGAGCAAGTATATTCAGAGGCAAGGAAAGTGGAATCAGTTACAAAAAATTAAA
>NW_006459406.1:0-226 GCF_000325575.1 Pteropus alecto | reverse complement strand
TTGCCTGTGATTGCATGTGCACGTATGTGTGCGCATACACGTGCCCATGTATTTTATGTGCCGGCATGCATACACGTGCACGTGCACACAAATGTGCGAAGCTTGTGTACACACCATGCACACAAAAATGCCCATGTCTCCATGTGTGCATTGCATGTGTGTGGAGGTGTGAGCATGAGTGTGTCTGTTCTCATGTGCGAACGTGGTCGCTTGTGTTTGTGCCTGC
>NW_006459405.1:0-226 GCF_000325575.1 Pteropus alecto | reverse complement strand
ATAAGAACAAATCCACAAAAGTGACCTAATATCCTCGTTATTGTTATATCTATTACCTTTCATCTTGACTGGAAAACAGCCATAGAAAGCTCAAAGGATCATCTCACACACGACTAAGGAGGAGGTATCCATCTTGTAATCACAAGTTCTTCCAAAACTACTGCCAACAGTGAAACCCCCAATGCAAGACCCCCACAATTCAGTGTCACACAGGATTTGAGCTCAT
>NW_006459404.1:0-226 GCF_000325575.1 Pteropus alecto | reverse complement strand
TCCTTCCTTCAAAAATTTTTCAGTGTGATTATGGAAACCTCGCAGGAGCTCCGCCTCCTTTGCTGCCACGCCGCTGCCTTCCAGAATGAACCCTCACATGACGCTACCGCCACAGTGGCCAGCTTCTCCCACGGTACCCCTCACCACCCCCAACTGTACTCCATTCTCCTTACTGCTTCCACGTCCATGTCCCTTCCACATTTCGACCACACAAGTCCCTTCTGTG
>NW_006459403.1:0-226 GCF_000325575.1 Pteropus alecto | reverse complement strand
CCCCTCAGGTGGGTCTCTATCGGAGCCGACTACTGGGCTTTTCAAGAAGCCATGTGTCCCTCTCCTAGCTGGACTACAGTGCCGGCTCACGGAGGCGGCCCGGCCTCGCTTGTTTGTGGATCTTCTTCGTCCTGTCCATTTTCTGGTCCATGAGAGTTATTCGACACGCACTTGAAAGAATGCAAATGCTGAGGTCACTCAAGGTCACAGGCACTTGGCTTCCTCG
>NW_006459402.1:0-226 GCF_000325575.1 Pteropus alecto | reverse complement strand
GTGATGAACGATGCCACGAGAGTGATTTGTGGCATACTGCTCGTTTATAGGAAAGCATACATTTTCCCACTTGGCCTGGCCAGGAAGATTTTTTGGGGGGTACAGGGGTAAAAGTGCATCTGGAAATGCGAGTAGAAATCAAGAATCGGAAAGAGACTCCAGCCAGCGTAGCTCCCCTGTGCCTCTGGGGTGTAACAGCACAATCGGAAGACAATCCAAATGGAGC
>NW_006459401.1:0-226 GCF_000325575.1 Pteropus alecto | reverse complement strand
ATCTTCACTCGGTTATCTGGAGTAAAGTCCCATTCTGAAGTTCTGGGGTTATCTTTTGGGGGCACAAGTCAACCCATAACAGTCCTCCATTCGCAGTACTCTGTCCATGCTGTTCCCACTGTCTGTAGTGCTCCCCCTACATTTCTGCCCAGTGACCATCTGTCTCACCTCCTCTCTTTCTCACATGTGACCCCTCCCCACCTCTGAAGGGTACCTCTTTCTTGAC
>NW_006459400.1:0-226 GCF_000325575.1 Pteropus alecto | reverse complement strand
GAGAAATGTAAATCAAAACCACAATGAAATACCACGACACACCCACTAGGGTTGCTATAATCAAAAAGATGGACAACAACAAGTGTTGGCAAGGATGTGGAGAACTTCATCTTTGAGTGGAACTCCTGTGTACTGCTGGTAGGAGTTAAAATCAGTGCTTCAACTTTAGAAAACAATTTGGCAAGCCCTCGAAAGGTCAAACGGAGTTACCGTGAGACTTAGCAAT
>NW_006459399.1:0-226 GCF_000325575.1 Pteropus alecto | reverse complement strand
AAACAAAATCTAAACTGTATGGGAACATATTTATATATAGGACTTCCTCAAACTTAAAACCTTCTCTTCCAAAAACATGATTGAGAGAATGGAAAGATCAGCCAGACACTGGGAAAAATATTTGCAAATCACATATCTGACAAAAGCCTGTATCTGAAATATAGAAAATCACTTCACAGTCAATAAGAAACCAACAGACACTCTACTAAATAAATGGACCGACGAT
>NW_006459398.1:0-226 GCF_000325575.1 Pteropus alecto | reverse complement strand
CAGCCAGCCTCAGTTCAAGGCTTGGCCTCTTGAGGTATATCCAAGCCCAGCATGGGTGGAAGCCATCTGCATATTGCTTGGGGGCCCATGCCAGGTGGTTCTGGGCAAGGCACAGGCTGTGGCTGAATTTGGTCTGCAGCAGGGCCCCTCCAAGGAGGCCCAGGGGCCAGCACACCTGTTGGCCAGCTTCAGTCTGAGCAAGAGCACCACCTGGGGCTGCATCTGA
>NW_006459397.1:0-226 GCF_000325575.1 Pteropus alecto | reverse complement strand
CAGTTCGGTTGCTTCCATGTCCTGGCCACCGTGAAAAAATTAATTTTATATTTGACAGTTATATAAGCTCTAAACACAAAAATTTAAGTTATCTTGAAATGCTCATGTAATAGAAAAATTTCCATTAAAGTGATTTTGTATGTGGGCTTGAAAAAATAAATTGAAGTATATGTTTCTTTTTTTATTCTTAGGAGACTTCCAATTATAAGGAAAATATACATTTTTT
>NW_006459396.1:0-226 GCF_000325575.1 Pteropus alecto | reverse complement strand
GCTGAGAATGGGTTGGCTGGGGCAGGTAGACCAGGGAGAAGGCATGGCTGCAGTCCAGACAAGACAGGGTAACCTAGGACAGAACAGTGTAAATGCAGAGAATTAAACAAGTATGAGTGAGAGGAGGCTGAATGGACAGGGTTTGATTAGTTAAAGGTGGTGATCAGAAAGAGATGCCTGATTGGGAAACAGGGTGGACAGGGTGCCATACACTATACTATGATTG
>NW_006459395.1:0-226 GCF_000325575.1 Pteropus alecto | reverse complement strand
CCACGTGCCTGGAATGTCACGCCGCGCAACAGAACATCGTGGAAGTTCATTGTTCCGGGGAGAGAGTCTGTTGCCTGCTGTTGGGAAGCCCAGGAAAAAAAACCCTGCAGGAGGACCGCTGGCGAGACACCGTCACATCCACCTTTTCCGGCTCTGAAAATTCAGCCTCTGTCGCCGGACACATACGGCACATATCTGGTTTGTTCTGTCGCCTCACTCTGGGCTC
>NW_006459394.1:0-226 GCF_000325575.1 Pteropus alecto | reverse complement strand
ACCAAGTGTATATTCAGGGAGGATGGAAGACGGCCTTTTTGTTAGTGAACGTTTTTGGCTGAATATATAAGAAACCTGGGGAGGCTCGTCCCACGCAGAAGGGCACGGTGGGGGATGGGGGGCATTGTAGGGGGCAGAGCGGGGCCTCCTGGGCAGCTGGGACCACACTGAGACTCTCCCCTGGGCTTAGCTTGGCCCCCCACCTGAGTTCACTCTCTCCCGCCCC
>NW_006459393.1:0-226 GCF_000325575.1 Pteropus alecto | reverse complement strand
TGGCTGGTACAAAGTAGATATATAATCTGTTAGTCAGTGTTGAATTCTAAATAGGGTGGGCTTAGGCATCCATTCACTCACCAAACATGTACTAAGGGCCCTCGGTGTGCCTGACGCTGTGCCAGGGGCTGGCATGCCAGGCGATGCTGAGATTAGAACATCCCGAGTTAGCCGGCTTGGAGTCAGATCTGTGCACCGCCACACTAATTGCAAAGCTTGGAAATCT
>NW_006459392.1:0-226 GCF_000325575.1 Pteropus alecto | reverse complement strand
ATTTATGGCAAGACTGGACTGACAGGAAGCACAGCGTCACAGGGAGAGGCCATTTGGTGAGGCTGGCGAGGGGGAAAGTGGACCGATGTGAGAAATGCAGAGACTGATTGGGAATGAGACCAAAGAGGTTAGAATACAAATTTTTTTTTTTTTTTGAGTTAACCCGGAGAGGCCATTGGATAGAATAACCGGGGGGAAAATGTAGGTTTATATCTAATTAGATAGA
>NW_006459391.1:0-226 GCF_000325575.1 Pteropus alecto | reverse complement strand
AGAGGAAAAATTACTTGTTCTCTGGTCTCTATTCTTATAAGAACACCGGTCCTAATTGATTAGGACCCCACCTTCACTACGTCATTTACCCTTAGTTACCTCTTTATAGGCCCTATCTCCAAATACAGTCATACTGGGGTTAGGTCTTCAACGTACGAATTAAACATATGAATTTGGGAGAGGCACAATTTAGTGCATAACACAGATCTGCTAATGAGAAAAATGG
>NW_006459390.1:0-226 GCF_000325575.1 Pteropus alecto | reverse complement strand
GGTTGGTTGTGATTATTTGGGAGACTGGCCACGTGTTTTCAATTTAGCCTTGCTGCGTGCAGTGCTGTATCCAGAAATGCCTGTTCCCTCCCACTGCGTGTGAATAGGTACTTCTGAGTTGAGTAACGCTCAACGAGAACAGCGAGTTCAGCGGCCTTGGACCTACTTAGAGATGCTCGTGTTCCTCAGGTTTCTGTGTTGAACTTGGCAACGTCATGGGAGAATC
>NW_006459389.1:0-226 GCF_000325575.1 Pteropus alecto | reverse complement strand
CGCTCCCCAAGGCTCCTCCTTCCTCTCCAGATCCCCGAGTCCCTGGCCATGGCTGCAGGGCCGGTCTCAGCCTCCATGCCCACGTGCCTTGTCTGACGTGTGTCCCCGTTCTGTCCTCTAGGAACTTGCTGGGTTTCAGGCCCGCTGGGACACCCCGGGTCATCCCCCCTCTGCATTTAGCTCGTGAAGATCCTACGTCCGAAGAGGCCCCCCTCTGAGAGTCACG
>NW_006459388.1:0-226 GCF_000325575.1 Pteropus alecto | reverse complement strand
CCGAGGGCCTCGTGCACGGGGGAGCCACACTGCCTGCCATCTCCTCAACACAGGACTTCACTCAATGCTCCTCAGAGAGACCAGTGGCAAAGCAGGAAAACTGAAAACGTTCTGAGATGCAAGTGTCCCTTTCAGCCTGCTGCGTCTGAGAGCAGAATAAAAGAACTGAGAGAACCCCTCTGACCCTCCAGGCCTTATACTGAATATGACACAGCAACGATCTGTG
>NW_006459387.1:0-226 GCF_000325575.1 Pteropus alecto | reverse complement strand
CGATGCCCCCCACTTCTCTCAGGCCCCTGCATTCCGCCTGCAGGGTCCTCCACCTCACTCGGGTCTTCCATTCCGAATCCAGGGAGGGAGTGGCTTTGCTGCTTCCTCCGCCTCCTGTCGCTTCAACAAGCCGCTCCCCTCCCCTCCAAGCCCCTGCGGGCAGTCCCCTAGGCTGAGGACACGCATCCCCTTCTCCGCCCCCCGGGTTTCTGCAGGCCCCAGACCT
>NW_006459386.1:0-226 GCF_000325575.1 Pteropus alecto | reverse complement strand
CCCCGAGGGCGGAGGACCCTGGAGGCAAGAGCATACTGAAGTGGTTTCTGCTTCCACGTGTTCGTGAAAGGCCCTCGGACCCACACCGTGTCCAAGGACGAGATGGCGATGCTTACTGACCCGCACTGAGCACGCGCTGCGCCCGGCACCGAAGTCGCCCGGTGCAGCAGCTCGCTTGCTCCGCTTACGGGTCAGCGAGGCCCCGCCATCATCACGTGTTACAGAC
>NW_006459385.1:0-226 GCF_000325575.1 Pteropus alecto | reverse complement strand
TTGTCTCTGCCAGAGTGAGAAATGTGATTGTTTATTTCGCTATGGTAGCAAATACATCTTTGTTAATTTGTACAACAAAATTTTAGCTCAATTTCAGCTGCAGTCAGAAACAATTCCTGATTCTAAGTGTGTAAATATACAGTACACACACACATATATGTCGTCTATATTTTTATGCGATATTATGTGTTTATATGGCAGAATGCAGAAAAATGCAGATTTTGGA
>NW_006459384.1:0-226 GCF_000325575.1 Pteropus alecto | reverse complement strand
TAGGGTTAGGGTTAGGTTTAGGTTTAGGGGTAGGGATAGGGTTAGGGTTAGTGTTAATGTTACTGTTTGGGTTAACTTTAGGTTTAGGTTTATGATTAGGGTGACGGTTACTTTTCGTGTTAAGGTTAGGTTTAGGGTTAGGGTAAGACTTCAGATTTATAATTAAGGTTGGTTTTTGGGTTATTTTTCAGGTTACACTAAGGTTAGGATTAAGGTTAGGTTTAGT
>NW_006459383.1:0-226 GCF_000325575.1 Pteropus alecto | reverse complement strand
ATCATCATCATCAGGATTACAGGCAGAAACTTATCCATGTTTCACTTTTTGTCTAATTGGGAAATAGAGGGCCTTCAATAGTGCTATTTTTCTGTGGTTCTGCAGAGAGCTCTTCCCTTCCTTCTCCATCCAGAGCCTACATTTCTTTCCTTGAGGTTTCAGACTTTCACTGCAAGAAAGTAGGAAAGCTATTAGCCATCCTACGTAGTATTTAAAGGGGACCTTG
>NW_006459382.1:0-226 GCF_000325575.1 Pteropus alecto | reverse complement strand
GCCAGCGACTCCAACATCGTTCCAACCACTCAGCAGCTCCTGGCTCCTCCGGCTCCTCAGGCTCCTCCGGCTCCTCCAGCTCCTTGCCACGTGACTCGCCGCCACACCCAGCTCCTGTCTACGTGCGCACAACCTCTACGTCCCCGGCCCTTTACGCTTCCACGTACACACCTCGCACCGTACTACCCAGCGAGCTGCATGCGTATGCGTCTGCTCAGCTGTGCTT
>NW_006459381.1:0-226 GCF_000325575.1 Pteropus alecto | reverse complement strand
CAGGTCAGAACCCTGGGTGTTGGGTGGTGGACTGGCAGAAATAAAGAAGATACCTCTCGCAGCCACCGAAGCTCCCTGCAGGAGGAGAAAGAGAGGAGAAGGAACAGTGAGTTCGTGTGGCGAGTTCCCTGAACATATAGCTGTAAGCTCCCCATGACCAGCTGGCTGCAGGGCCCAGCATCAGCACAGAAAGCAGAGAAGAGGGACGGGACCGTAGAGGAACAAC
>NW_006459380.1:0-226 GCF_000325575.1 Pteropus alecto | reverse complement strand
AATGCAGGAAAAGCTTATTTCTCCCTCATGTGATGTATGACCATGCACGTAGAGTGGGCACTCTGCCCTTTGCCAGTTATTCAGAACCCAGGCTTCGACCCCTCTGTGCCTCCTCCCTCTTCAACGTCCGGCCTCCAAGGGAAAAGAGCTGAGGGTTTTGTGTGGAGAATTTGTATGGGCCAGAAATGGGAGGAGTAACAGCCCTTCCCCTCACGCTCTGTCCACT
>NW_006459379.1:0-226 GCF_000325575.1 Pteropus alecto | reverse complement strand
GGGGAGAAAGCCTGTCTCCTGTCAGTTTGTATCACCAAGCACAGACAGAAAGGGAGAAAGTGTACTAATGGGCCTGAGGCCCTATACCCATGGTCTCTGGTGCTGCCCTGTCCCACAATTCTTGTACCTACTCCGTGGCCACTGTCAAGTGCTCCATTCCAATAGATCCCCTCTTTGGCTTAAGCTAGTGCGAGTTGGGTCTCTGTCACTTACAACCGCAGAGCCC
>NW_006459378.1:0-226 GCF_000325575.1 Pteropus alecto | reverse complement strand
ACATGCATATATGGGTAAGGGTTCCATCTAAAGGAGGAGAGACAGATCTCCAAGGAGGCTAAGATTTTAAGTAAGCAGAGTAGTAGATTGTGAGAATCGAGGGCAAAAAAAATCGCCACAGTTTAAGTGGCATGCAGAACAGATGCCCCTAAAGAGAAACTTGGAAGTAGAAGTCAGAGAGGATAGGAAGATAACTTCACAGAAAGAAAGCTAAAGTTTCAAGAAA
>NW_006459377.1:0-226 GCF_000325575.1 Pteropus alecto | reverse complement strand
CAGACCATGTCCTTGTCCTTGCAAGCAGAGAATCTGTGTCCAACTCTAGGCTGAAGGAACGCTTTGCTGGAAAGCGCTGCTTCTGCTCCTACCTGCATGGTCATCTCTCTTCTGGAGAAAATAAAAACATGACCTTGGTTAATCAGGCTGAGGACTTTAAACCTGCAACTCTGAAGTCATAATGAGTATTTGCTGGTGAAGGAAAGAATGGAGGAGGGGAGGAGGG
>NW_006459376.1:0-226 GCF_000325575.1 Pteropus alecto | reverse complement strand
TCTTTTTCTATAAATATGGCAGAAATTCCTAGAACGGACTCTTATTAGTCCAACTGGAATGATGTGGACATCTCTGAAGCAAACACTGGCCAGAGGGATGGAACATTCTTATTGGCCTACTTGTGTCATGTTCTCATCTCTCCTTTGTGAGGAAAAATTGTGAGAGATGTTATTCTCCCTTTTTGATCTCTACATGGGTAGTCCCCCATGAGGAATATCAATTTGT
>NW_006459375.1:0-226 GCF_000325575.1 Pteropus alecto | reverse complement strand
GGACCAGGGCCGGGCGCGAGGGGCCAGCCCTCCCTTCACCTCCCGTCTTCCCGCCTCCTCCGAGCAGGAGCGTTTGGCAGCGGAACTCAGCTGAGCATTTGGCTTCCACGCTGCCGGGCCCCTCCCTTCCCGTGTACTTGGGGTCGGGTCTGCGTCACCGGGGTCACCGGGGCCATGGCGGCTCTCCCCGCCTCTCCCAGCCTCTCCCAGCCTCTCCCAGCCTCTC
>NW_006459374.1:0-226 GCF_000325575.1 Pteropus alecto | reverse complement strand
GAATAACACCGACATCTGTGTCATTGTAACCAGTCGCCCTATGCAGTGCCCCTAGGCAGTCCCTGGCAGTCCCTGAAGCTCTGTGACTCACAACCGCACTCCGGGCTATGTTTGAAAATACAGTGTATGGGTAGAGACTTCGGGGTTTGGGGCCAATAGCCGGGAGACCCTGCCACCAGAAAGGTAGTTAGGTACCTGACAGCGCCATGCAGGGGTCCAGGCAGGG
>NW_006459373.1:0-226 GCF_000325575.1 Pteropus alecto | reverse complement strand
TCAAGTAGAGTGAGAAGACTAATCAGTGCGAGTGGCGGACCAGCAAGCAGGGCCCCTGGCTCAGCCTTGGGGAGAAGAAGGGGGATTCCATAGCTCCTGCTCTCATCCTAGACCGCATGCACAAATGCAGGCTATGCAGAGAAGAACATGCCCGAATGGACATCATTGCTGTCATTGTAGGCTTCAGGACTCCGAGAGCCACCTCATCCTTCTCCCTTCCAGGCTG
>NW_006459372.1:0-226 GCF_000325575.1 Pteropus alecto | reverse complement strand
AAATGGAGATAATAAGAGCTGGGAATGCTAGTGAGGAAAGGTATTTAGAGCAGCTGGCATGGTCCCTGTCACCGTGTGCTTAAAAAACACATCTATCGTCACCTGCCTACTGTGCCTCTTACATGGTCTCGTATGTATTTAACCTTCACATTGAAACACTGAGTGTGAATACGACCAGTCTCTTTCTAGATCATCATATTAGAACAAATTGGAGCTTAATATAACA
>NW_006459371.1:0-226 GCF_000325575.1 Pteropus alecto | reverse complement strand
AATACTAGAGAAGAAGGGCTCAAAAGCAACCAGTATGTTTTGGGAAACAGGCATAAGGCAGACGTCTTGTAGAATTGGATAGTAAAGAATGACTGGCTCCATAAACAGTGCTGGAAGGTCAGCTGTGCTTCCATGGGTGAAGTGCTTCAGCCTTAGATTCCTACCTCACACTGTACACACATTCAAACTCCCGCTGGAAAAGCAAAGAAGTGACATAATTAGAAGA
>NW_006459370.1:0-226 GCF_000325575.1 Pteropus alecto | reverse complement strand
CTTCTAGAGCTGGCATTCCAGCTCAGAGGAAGGACGACGATCTCCTTGGCGTGTTTGAATCGGGGTGTGGAGGCCAGGTCTCAGGAAAATCTCCGCTGTATGAGCAAGCACAGCATCCTGCATCCCTTTCATCGGCCCCGCTGAGGCTTGCCGAACTCCCTAACAAGACCCACCAGCCCTGAGACTCAGGCAAGTTACTGTGTTTCCCTGACCACAGTGTCCTCTT
>NW_006459369.1:0-226 GCF_000325575.1 Pteropus alecto | reverse complement strand
GTGCCCTCCTCTCCATTCCCTCCACCACTATGCCTTAATCAGGAGGAATTCTCCAAGGGCTGAGAGCCTGGGCTTCGGTGCTAGTTAACTAGTCCAGCACAGGCTCTTCATTTACCAGCCTCAGAGCCAGGGCAACTTCTCTAAGCCTTTGTTTTCTCATCTGTGAAATAGGCCCCTCAGGGGCTCTGATCAGGATGAAATGAGGTAATGCCTGCATGTAATTTCT
>NW_006459368.1:0-226 GCF_000325575.1 Pteropus alecto | reverse complement strand
TAATCAGGTTATTTGGCTTTTTTGTTGTTGAGTTGAAGAAGTTCTTTATATATTCTGAATATTAACCACTTTGTCAGATATATAATTTGAAAATATCTTCTCCCATTTGTACATTGCCTTTTCATTGTTCATTGTGCTCTTTGATGCACAGAAGTTGTAAGTGTGATGTAGTTCCGTTTGTCTGTTTTTTCTTTTGCCTTCACTTTTGGAGTTACATGTAAGAAAT
>NW_006459367.1:0-226 GCF_000325575.1 Pteropus alecto | reverse complement strand
AAGCCGGGCTGGAGGACGGTCTCGGCCCCCTGGGGGCTCTGAGGCTCTGGCCGGGCCATGTGGGTCCCTGACACGTGCCCAGCTCTCACTGGGCAGCGTGGGGCAAGTGGCCGCATGGCATCGTGGTCCTGCTGCACCCCTGGGCCACCGCCGAGGCCATATGGCATGCCACTGAGCCGGCTCTGCCTGGGCATCATGCAGGGAGCAGCGTGGCCCGCTGACCGCC
>NW_006459366.1:0-226 GCF_000325575.1 Pteropus alecto | reverse complement strand
AAAAAAATTTTTACTAGTCGCCCGAGGGTTTTCAGCATACATTCACAACGAATCTGTGTTCGCTTTCAAACAACAATGTAATGCTTTATAGGTAATGCAGGTACTTTATAACACAGTATTCCAAATACTCCATTACATAACTCATCACATTTCTGCCATTCATTTCACTTATCTGGAAGCCATAATCACACAATACATTGTTGCTATTATTATTTTGAACAAACTG
>NW_006459365.1:0-226 GCF_000325575.1 Pteropus alecto | reverse complement strand
CTCGCTTGCCACCTGCTCACCTCCTGCTGTGCGGCACGGTTCCTTACAGGTCACAGACTGGTACAGGTCCGTGGCCCGGTGGGGGGCGGGGGACCCATGGGTTAAGTAGTGAAAGCATGGTGGGTAGAACTGTGGACTCTCCAGCCACACTGCACGGGGCTAGAATCCTGGCTCCACCACCTAGTTGTTGCGTGATGTTGGATGAGCTACTTAATTTCTCTGCACC
>NW_006459364.1:0-226 GCF_000325575.1 Pteropus alecto | reverse complement strand
ACATGGAGACAGGGGGCCTGGCTCTTAAACTCCCATATTAAACAGCCATATCACAAGGGCTGTCCTTTGACTAATGGCAATTCTCAGAGAAGGATGTGAGCTTCTAGGGATCCCAGCTCATGGGGAAATGAGTGGCTAGGTCCTGAAGGAGAGATCTGGGCAGCATTCAATATAAAAAGGAAAGCCCATCTCATATCTTGCCCCAGGGATAGTATCCATTTCATTC
>NW_006459363.1:0-226 GCF_000325575.1 Pteropus alecto | reverse complement strand
GAAGGGAGCCAGACACGGAGGGCCACATGTGGCACAAACCGCGTGTGTGACATGTCCAAGCCCGGTAAATCCACAGACGGAAAGTAGGCGAGTGGCTCCCACGGGTGAGGGGCAGGGGGACAAGGAGAGGCCACTGTGCACACAGGCCATCTAGGAAGCCGCTGAAAACGCTTGGTGATCAGATGGTGGCCGTGTTTCCAACCCATGAACCCACAGAAAACCGCCA
>NW_006459362.1:0-226 GCF_000325575.1 Pteropus alecto | reverse complement strand
CTTCTGGAAGGATCTTCAAGAAAACTACTGGGGCCTCAGGGCGAAGAGGTGGCCGCCGGGTATGGGGTAGCCGCCGGGTATGGGGTGGCCGCCGGGTATGGGGTGGCCACCGGGTATGGCGCCTTGTTCTGTGCAGCTTTTGTACCTTTGAAATTCTGCACCACGGAGTGCATTTCCTCCCCAAAACTTAATTTATTAAAAAAAAAAAAAAAAAAAACAAAGAAGT
>NW_006459361.1:0-226 GCF_000325575.1 Pteropus alecto | reverse complement strand
TGGTCATCCACACTTGCCCTTGCCTGTGCCAGCTCATTGTCCACACCAGACAGAACAAGCTTTTACATACATAGACCTGAGCACACTATTCCCAAGTTTGAAACCGCAATGCTTCTGGGGGCTCGTGGGGTCGAGCCCCCCGACCTTAAGGTGCCCACGGGGCTGGTGCCGCCCCCTTCTACTCCCTGGCGGTGGCCCTCTCTCTGTCCCCCGAATCCCTCTGCCG
>NW_006459360.1:0-226 GCF_000325575.1 Pteropus alecto | reverse complement strand
CAAGGGCAGACTTTCTAGTTACTTGAGTTAGGCTGATTGACACACCAAACATCCCAGCGAAGTGTTCTTCTCCAATGACCGTGGAAGGGGGGGCCCCTGAAAGCACTGAGTGCATGCCTACCCTCTGCTTTAGAGACTGTTCCCACCATTCAACCGTCAGAATTTAGCCAAAGTGCCAGCAGGCTGGCATCTTTTGACATGTGTATGCAACTGTTTGAGAGAACTT
>NW_006459359.1:0-226 GCF_000325575.1 Pteropus alecto | reverse complement strand
AAATTCATCCTGCGTCTGCTTTGTTCAAATAACATGTTTTGAAGCTCATCTTTGCAACAGATATATCCAAGACCCTCATACCAAAAAGCAGACACCTTTGATAACACTTTTTTTCCTCCATTTTCATACCTTGATTCTTTGCCTTTAGAACTAATACCTTTTGTAAAACTTTTCTGCTGTGCATTTTAGTGATAACTGTTGACAACAAACCTGTTCTAATGACCCC
>NW_006459358.1:0-226 GCF_000325575.1 Pteropus alecto | reverse complement strand
GGGGGGCAGAGCACGCCTGGCCCAGGGAGGCAGGCCCCAGGCAGGCCCCAGCTTGCCGAGTCTGCACAAGGCTCCGGAGGTCAGTGGGGCGGGGGCCCTCGGAGGGAGGGGACGCTGGCTAAGGGGCTGTGGGACCAGGAGAGGACTCTGGATTTAACTCTAAATGTGACCATCGGCCCCCAGAGGGCTGGGCTGGTTTGTCTTAACCCGTTGGGGGACCATCCGG
>NW_006459357.1:0-226 GCF_000325575.1 Pteropus alecto | reverse complement strand
TTTTTTTAAATTAAAGTATAGTTGATGTACATTATTAGATTAGTTTCAAATGTATGACATAGTGATTCAACATATTTTTGTGTGTGATTCAATATTTATATAGCTTACAAATCGATCACAATAGGTCTAGTAGCCATAGTCCCCATACAAAGTTATTATTAATATTATTGACTATATTCTCTATGCTGAATGTTAGATCCTGTGGTTTATTTTTTTATAACTAGAA
>NW_006459356.1:0-226 GCF_000325575.1 Pteropus alecto | reverse complement strand
GACATGGACAATGGACTAGTGGTTACCAGAGGGTGCGGCGGGGGAGGGGAGAAGGAGGAGAAGGTAGACGGAGGAAAAAAATTTTAATGATTTCTTCGATTAAGATTAATTCATTTAAAAATAATAAATAATAATTAAATAATTAATTCAAAAATAATAAATAATAAATAAAAGGACATAAATCCACAAAAGTGAAGAAAATAAAAGGGGGCTTTTGTTGATGAAA
>NW_006459355.1:0-226 GCF_000325575.1 Pteropus alecto | reverse complement strand
GCTGCCACAGGACCCTATTGTCTTTTATATAAGTCTGTCTTGGGAAACTAAAAACAGTACTTTGAGACCAGGACGAAATTCTGATTAAAATGCCTTTTTGTCATTGTTGTTAGAATAACAGCTATACTGTTATAAGGATGAATAAAGAGCAAAAGTTCATCTGAAAACTTACCACGTTATTATCAGCAACGATGAATAGTTCAACATACTTTTCTGTATGGATAAC
>NW_006459354.1:0-226 GCF_000325575.1 Pteropus alecto | reverse complement strand
CTGACTGCCCATGACTCAGCCTGTTCACTGAGCAGAAGTGTCAGCAAAGGCTCGGAACATTCTGTGCCAGAAGCGAGAGCAGGACGGCGACATCCTCCTCGTAGGTACACAGCGTTCACAGACGCGTCCTCGCCGCTTTGTGAAGCATGTACTTACAGCGCTGTGAATGCTTCGGGAACATTTGTCTCTGGGTGTACTGCATGTCTGTGTAGCGGTTCTGTGCCTG
>NW_006459353.1:0-226 GCF_000325575.1 Pteropus alecto | reverse complement strand
GCAGACATGCGGAATGAAGCCGAGTCATAGCCCGCACACCTGGCTGTGGGACCGCAGGGCTAGCCCCACTTTTTGTCTTTTATTAACTAGAGGAGATGATTTTTTCCATATCTGCTGAATACTGCATTTAATCTGCTGCAGAGTTCCGTGCTCCGATGGCTGGCTTTCTGGAGTGGCTATTGCATATCACACTCAGTGGCTATTGTATGTCACACTCAGTGCTAAG
>NW_006459352.1:0-226 GCF_000325575.1 Pteropus alecto | reverse complement strand
GACAGCGTGCGGGCTGCTTGTCACCGCCTGCCCGATGCCTTGGATGAAGCCTGCGGCGTGCAAAATGCGGGCATCAACTTTAATGCGAGGGGCCCCCGCATCGCATGCTTGTGAGGCCCCCTCCACTGCCCGCGAGGCCCCCTCCACTGCCCGCGGGGTCCCTTGTCTCCAGGGCGCACGACTCCCATGACTCAACTGTGCTCGTGGAACCTCGTCCTAGACGACG
>NW_006459351.1:0-226 GCF_000325575.1 Pteropus alecto | reverse complement strand
CAACCTGAGGGAAGATCTCTGTAAAACTTATAAGACCTCTCAGTTCCCTCAGATGGATCTAAATCTCGTAAATGTGTTCTGTCAACTAACTAAAAAATCTTGGTTTTTAAATTATTTTTCTGTTTAAGATATCCAGAGTCTGTTAAATGCTCAAGAATTTTAGAGCCAAGTAGAAGAATGTTCAAGTTAATTCGATTCTTCAGTTTTTTTGCCCAGGTCATACTCT
>NW_006459350.1:0-226 GCF_000325575.1 Pteropus alecto | reverse complement strand
TGGGACGCCATTAGGACGTGGGTTTCTCTGCTTCCAGAATCCCGGTGCTCCAGGCAGTGCCAGCAACATCTGTGCAGTGCAACCTGTGCCACTGCGCCTGGTTTTCCAACCCTCTTCCTGACACCATTTCCTGAGCTTTATCCGGCAAAGATTCTGTTCAGCACCAAAGAGTCCTGGGGCCTTCTTCTCCCTGTCCCCACACACAGATCTTTTGCTTAGAACTGCC
>NW_006459349.1:0-226 GCF_000325575.1 Pteropus alecto | reverse complement strand
GCTAATAATGATAATAATAATACAGTTCTAGAGGGTTGGGCTGGGTCTAGGTTTTTCTTGATTTTTTAAAAATAGAATACCACAGCATGATGCGTACATTGGCCCTTACTCAGGTATTGTGGTGCTGCTGATGGTAACGATGGTGATGCTACAATGATAGACAGCTCCAGCAAGGATAGCACCAGGGGAAGGAGAAAAGGAGTATTTGATCAGCTGAAGCATTTGG
>NW_006459348.1:0-226 GCF_000325575.1 Pteropus alecto | reverse complement strand
CTTTTGCAGACCCCACCCCCCTCGGCTTCCCCACCACACACAAGGGCTCTCTCCTTGTGACCAGGGCTGCGGGAATTTGCGTGCGGCGAAGGGGGTGATAGGGAGATGGTGTTCCTTAGGCCTCAACGTGACGTGCTGCTAAAGCAAAGCCACAAAAACAGAGATTTAACATGTAAAAATACGGTGGGGTTAGGTGTCCAGCCGTCCTCTGCCCTGTACAGAACAC
>NW_006459347.1:0-226 GCF_000325575.1 Pteropus alecto | reverse complement strand
TGAATCTCTAGAAATTTGCATAGTAGATTTTTCACAAAATTGTGTTGGATCTATAATAATCAAGTATCCTGATTCTCAATCAATGATAGACCTAATTTAATTTGAAAGGTAAAATTTGGTTAATTCCTTACATATTATTGTTCGCATGTTATTGAGAGACTTAAAAAATATCGGTTTAGCTTTTCAGCCACCTTCACTGAAAGAATAATAGAATATATGGAATTTA
>NW_006459346.1:0-226 GCF_000325575.1 Pteropus alecto | reverse complement strand
CTTTCCCAGTGGTCTTGCTGCTTCCAAAGTTAAGCTTTAGAGACCCCCATCTCAGAGGCCCCCCGTCTCAGAGGCGCCCCCGTGTCTCAGAGTTCCCCATCTCAGAGGCGCCTCCATCTCTCTCAGAGTTCCCCCGTCTCTCAGAGGCCCCCCGTCTCTCAGCGGAATCGGAAGGCGCACAAAGGCCCGCGTGGGCCCCTTCCACCTCGCTGGCCTCTCTCTGCCT
>NW_006459345.1:0-226 GCF_000325575.1 Pteropus alecto | reverse complement strand
TGAACTGGGAGCATCACTAGTTGTAGGAAGATGGGATTCCTGAAAAGCTCGGTGGAAGATAATTGCTCTAGAGAGTCCTACAAATAGCACCAGAATTCATAAGAAAAAATATAAGTCTATGTTAAGTTCTTGTAATTTTAAGGTGTATTTTTCCAGATTTATTTAGATAAAATTGACATAAAACATTGTATTAGTTTTAGGTGTACGACACGTTGATTTGATATAC
>NW_006459344.1:0-226 GCF_000325575.1 Pteropus alecto | reverse complement strand
GGTCGAGTCCCCAGAGAAGCGCGGGACCACAGAGACGGCGCTGCAGCACCGGACAGCTGCTGGCGGTCTGAGACGGACACGTGCGGGAGCATTAGACCTGCGGACGCAAGCGCCAGCTGGAACACAGTCGCAAGGGGACTGGCGCCGATGGCCCCGCCAGAGGCCCGAGCGCCTCAACGAGGACACACGGGCTGCCTGCCACCCCAGTGCTGGCCCACAGGACCAG
>NW_006459343.1:0-226 GCF_000325575.1 Pteropus alecto | reverse complement strand
CTGGGATGACTGGACAATCCTGTGGACCTTTTGACTGGAATGGCTGCTCCTGGGTGGTGCATTAAGTCTGGAGGGTGTGGGTACAGCAGGCTTTTGGGGATCTCTTTTTCCTCTATATATGGCTCTGGACCTTGAACATTAGACCAGAGCAGACGGGGTCTTGCAGACTAAATGGGCAGTGAGCACGTTGCGTCCCTGTGACCAGGATGGGGCCCTCTTGCTTTAG
>NW_006459342.1:0-226 GCF_000325575.1 Pteropus alecto | reverse complement strand
GCTTCTGCCCTCTAGTGGCAGGGAACGGAACACTCACCCCATTTCCATGGTCTCACATTTAAATTCTGCATCCCGTGTGCCTAGCCACCACCTTGATGGTGAGTGCTCTCTGCGTACAAGGCCCTGACTTAGTGTTCACGAGTGAGAGGAAGACGGAAGTACGTAAGCTTTAAAAGGAGTAACATGCTCCAGCATATCCAGGCCCTCTACATTTACCATCGTCACC
>NW_006459341.1:0-226 GCF_000325575.1 Pteropus alecto | reverse complement strand
TATGTGGGAGAAAAGAGATGAAAGCAATGGAGGATCTGACAAACGTAAGAACAAAAGAAAGATCCAACGTGCACTAGTTGGAATGAGTGACAGGCCAATTGTAAAGTGGCAGTTAAAACTGGGAGTGGTTTTGCTACCTCCCTTAAAAGGCAGTATCTGTTATGTATAAAGGGGCTGGAGCAGTCTTGTCTATATGAACTCTTATAACTGACCCCCAGAGTCTTTG
>NW_006459340.1:0-226 GCF_000325575.1 Pteropus alecto | reverse complement strand
AAGATGCAAGGTAATAACATAAAGATAAAGAAAATGATACATTTTACATGAGTACCTGGAGTAAACTACTGACAAAATGAGACAAGAATATTAGATATCAGGATAGAGTCATACTAAGCAATACATGCGATTTTAAATTTCAAATTCTGAATACATTAAAGGTGTGTGTTATTTATTTAATACATATTTATGAAATATCATTATTGCCTAACACTATACAAGGCAG
>NW_006459339.1:0-226 GCF_000325575.1 Pteropus alecto | reverse complement strand
GGATAAATGGATAAATCGATCGATAGAACGATGAATACGTAAGTCAAAATGTAAACAAATATTTGATATTTGGATAGATACATAATAAATTGATAGATTGATAAAGAGATTGATACATAGAAAAATGAATATCGAGATATACATACAAAGAAAAAATTAAAAGAATAGTTCGATAAATGACAGGAAATAGATACATTCATAGATGAAAGATAGATGATAGATAGAT
>NW_006459338.1:0-226 GCF_000325575.1 Pteropus alecto | reverse complement strand
AGGAAGTTCTGGAGATCTGATGTATAGCAAGCACGCAGATGATAGGTAATACGTGTGTATTGTATACTTGAAATTTGCTCAGAGAATTTAAGTGTTCTCACCACATGCACAAAAAAGTATGTGAAATGAAGGGTGTGTAATTAACTTGATTATTTCATTTCACATACATTTCACAGTATATTTATATATCCGAACATCGCATTGTAAAACTGATCCATATACAATT
>NW_006459337.1:0-226 GCF_000325575.1 Pteropus alecto | reverse complement strand
ATTTCTTTCCGTAAGTCAGAGTAACCAAACCCAATCCTATCTGTTGTTCTGTATGTGGATTCATTCTGTCATTTTTTTTTTTAATTGGCCAACATAGAATTAATCTAACAAGCCATTCCCTGCCGCTGCCTCCATGGTCACCCCTTTCGACTTAAGCTGCATTAAAACCTAGGGACGCATTGAAAGCTTCAACAAAAGCAAGTGTTCTTCATTCTCCCAGATCTGG
>NW_006459336.1:0-226 GCF_000325575.1 Pteropus alecto | reverse complement strand
CTAACCCTAACCTTAATTCTAAATTTTACACTAACAATAACTCTACCCTTAATCCCTGACTCCAAACCTAATGCTACCCTAATTTAACTCTAAAATTGACTCTAACAATAATCATAAATCTCACCCAAACCTTAAACGTGACCTTAACCATAACACTAAACCTAACTCTAAACTTAACCCTCACCCTAACCCTAACCCTAACCATAACCTTAACATAACCCTAACC
>NW_006459335.1:0-226 GCF_000325575.1 Pteropus alecto | reverse complement strand
TGGCACTTTCACTCGCTTGGCTATGATCTCATTTCAATGACTTCAGTAGTTTAAAATGGTGAATGGGAAGTGACTCATCTCATAGGATGGATCCTCACACACATTGCAAGCTTTTAGAATGTGTGGAGTTGAAAAGCAAAAGCAGCTGGCTGGAGAAAAGACAGCCTTCAACATTTCAAATCCAACAAAAGTGTTCTTCAAAAGTGAAGGAGAATTAAGAAATTAC
>NW_006459334.1:0-226 GCF_000325575.1 Pteropus alecto | reverse complement strand
CTTTTCCTAACCACTGCCAGATGAGGAAGCACCTCGTTTATACAGCCAATTCTCTGCAGAAGATCGGCGTCCCTACATTGCCCCATCTGGACGGCTCAAATCAGCAGAGCGCCTCAAGGTCACACACGCCCCGTCTTGCGCCAGGCCCGGTGGCTGCCTCCCAGGCTTGTTTCCGAAGTGCGCTTCCTAATCTTCAGAAGCATCTGGGAGGGGGTGCTTGTTAAAA
>NW_006459333.1:0-226 GCF_000325575.1 Pteropus alecto | reverse complement strand
GCCCTGGAAAGTACCAGTTACATGATTGGGACAAATTACATATTCCCTGTGGAGTCACATATAATTTAAATACAAAATGAAGCCAAAAAAAAAAAGTCAAGATCTATAAAATCTGATGACAGAGAGGCTAGAAAGATAAAAAAAAAATTAAATAGAATGAACTGAACATAATTTCATAGGGAAAATGGTGAAAGTAAAGGATTGGACCCTGCATGTTCTATTTAAC
>NW_006459332.1:0-226 GCF_000325575.1 Pteropus alecto | reverse complement strand
ATTCCCAGGGGATGGCAGAGTGGGCCTGTCCCCATGTTTTATCTGGCATAGGGTTTTAATTTTATTTATAGCAGAGATGCCATTGAAAGTGTGGTTCTGTGGAGAGAGGTCATACATTAAATAAACATGGAGAAAAGAGGGCGTGAGGACCTGTCAGCTGAAACCCCACCCTCCGAGTCATGCACTAAACTGTCTTATCGGGTGTCTTCAGTGTCAGGTGCCACCC
>NW_006459331.1:0-226 GCF_000325575.1 Pteropus alecto | reverse complement strand
ATCGAGAAAGTGGGCAGGGAACTCATCTATAGCAACCATATCCTTTGATCATTTTTTGAGTCTTAATCAAGGGGCTCCTTTTGCAACCCTCATCCTTCCTCTCACGTTTCTCACACCTTCTGAAAGAGTCGAAGAATAGTAAGAGCATGTGTGCCACATGGCAGGCCGCCCAGCTATAAACGTGTGCACCCTCGCTTTATTTGAACAGAACTGGAAGAAACATAGT
>NW_006459330.1:0-226 GCF_000325575.1 Pteropus alecto | reverse complement strand
CCATGAAGACTAAACAAAGATCCAACACAGAATCTATGAGTTACATGACAGTTACCTTGTCTGTCCTGGGGCAGTAAGTTGGGTCTCTCTTCTAACCTTCTTACATTATTTCTTTGGAGAGGTGAGTGTTGGGAGCCGAGCTAACTTGGAGAGCTCTAAGATAAGTGGCACTAAACTATTTTAAACACTCAGTATTTTCCAAGAAGGGAGTTTGATTGCGGAGCAG
>NW_006459329.1:0-226 GCF_000325575.1 Pteropus alecto | reverse complement strand
TTAGACAGAAACCTTATATTATCCAGATGATTTTTAGAACTCTCCACACGAAAATTCCTTTGGCCCCTTAAAGTGAATTTGAAATTGAACTCATAATTGTCATCTCAAAAGTTTTTCCACTAATTGTTTCTTATTTCAGTAAAGGTAACTGCTATCTAAGAAGCCGTATGTGATTCTGTGTCTTCTGACAACACTTAACCTCTTCTTACCGAATCCTGTGGAGTCT
>NW_006459328.1:0-226 GCF_000325575.1 Pteropus alecto | reverse complement strand
GAGCATATTCTTATATAATGACATTGCCATGATCATAACTAAAATAATTAACAACTTTTCTATGGTATCATGTAGTAACTAACTCATAATACAATTTCCCTGATTGTCTCTAAAATGCAGTTTTAGAGTTGATTGTGAGGTAAGTACACAAACGAGGTCCATATATTGCATTTGGTAGTGTTGTCTCCCTTAGTGTATTTTAAGCTGATGCAGTCTTCTTTCTTTT
>NW_006459327.1:0-226 GCF_000325575.1 Pteropus alecto | reverse complement strand
TCCAGCCTCCTGCGGTCCTGCTCAGGTGATACACACGACACCTGACCGGCTTCTCTCCCTTCGCTTTATTCGGCGCATTTCCGCTTTTACCGCCTTAGGAAGGTGGGTGGCACGTAGGTTTACAGTCGTAGAGGCCAGGGTCTGTTTTCTAGGTTCTCCCTGGTCCCGACCTGGAGCTGAAGAGATTTCCGCTCTCTGGCGTGGCGAGGCTGCTGGGTGTGGGGCA
>NW_006459326.1:0-226 GCF_000325575.1 Pteropus alecto | reverse complement strand
AACCTTCCCCTGGAATTCTTGGGGGGATGTTGGGATAAGGGGACCGTAGAGATTGCGGGGCTGGAAATGAAACTCCTCTTCCTACCATCACCATACTATTCCCTAGCCCACACTCGCCTCACCTCTGCAAGGTTCAAGTCATTAATAGCCCTCCCTGAGATCTCTGCACTTCATTCCCGGGAGCTCTGCAGAGTTAACGGATGCTGGAGTCCCCACCAGGAGGCTA
>NW_006459325.1:0-226 GCF_000325575.1 Pteropus alecto | reverse complement strand
TGAGGTCACTTTTCCTGAACTAGAAAAGGGGAGTGGGAGGAGTGTGAAAACTTACCAGGAGGAAATTTCCTGAAGGAAATACTTGATCTCACCATATTTTTCAAATCCAAATTGTAAACATCGAGAAACAGGTGGGGGAGGAAAGGAAACTGATTTACCTCACTGCTTTGGGTGCCGAGGTGCCCAGTCTGGCCTGTGTGAGCTAGTTGAGAGAGAACGAAGTCCC
>NW_006459324.1:0-226 GCF_000325575.1 Pteropus alecto | reverse complement strand
AGTTGGGGCAACTCATCAAGGGGCTGGAGGATCCACTTCCCAGATGGCTCACTCACATAACTGGAAAGCGGGGGCTGGCTCAGTCAGCTCTGAGAGTCATAACCGTTGGGCCTCTCCACAAACCGCTTGGGATTCCAAGGGCAAGCGCCCAAAGAGAACCACGTAGAAATTGCATTTCTTTTTATGACCTGGCCTTTGACGTCATATTCTATTATTTCCACATTCT
>NW_006459323.1:0-226 GCF_000325575.1 Pteropus alecto | reverse complement strand
GCTGCAGTCAGGAACTTCACGGCCAGTGGCATCCACCATGACCGTGATGCTGAAACACAGCACGATGATAAACACCAACGAGGAAGGGAGGGCTTCACCAAGCCGCGCCGGGGCCGCGCACGCGCCAGGAGGGTATAAAAGCCGACAGCTGAGCACATCACGTACACACTCAGACACACACACACTGACTGACACACTCACTCCCTATCCCAGCTCACCTCCAGCC
>NW_006459322.1:0-226 GCF_000325575.1 Pteropus alecto | reverse complement strand
AAAGCCCCAGGCCCACCCCGAGGATGTGCCACAGACGCCTTATTATCCTGAAACCCGGTCGATGAGAAAATATGGCTTTCTCGATCGTTCCGCAGCCTCTGTCTCCCTGCCCCTCTCGGCTAATCTTATAATCCATGAAAACTCCTGCTCTGATTAGGATTGAGTGCCCTGCATTGTAGAAGGCAGGTGATGCTCGGAAGCCTGGCCCCACCTGCAGCGAGGGAGC
>NW_006459321.1:0-226 GCF_000325575.1 Pteropus alecto | reverse complement strand
AATAAATTTCTTTCCTTTCTTGCTTCATTAGCATTTGTCATAAACATTTTCTCATGTCATTAAAGACTCATTTTTATCCATCATTTTATGTCTATATGTACATATTTTTCCAAGTTCTTACGTGATTTATCATTTATTTGTCTCGTAGCTTCCATGCATCTGAGTTTATTTCTTTACTAAAAATTTTTTTTTCTTTTAGCAACTTGATTGCACTTCTCTTACAAAT
>NW_006459320.1:0-226 GCF_000325575.1 Pteropus alecto | reverse complement strand
ATGACTTAGCCTTTACACGGAAGCAAACCCGCCTTTGCGGCTGCACAGACAGACCCGGGGGGCATTAAGCTGGAAACGAGCCAGCCATGGAAAGACAGCTGCTGCGGAACTTCGGGTCTGCGTGCGGTCTGGACACGCAAACCCACGCGGCCCGGGCACCCGGCTCAACCGCTCGGGGCTCGGTTTCACCTGCAAGTCAACACTGATGACCGTCCCGTCCCACCCT
>NW_006459319.1:0-226 GCF_000325575.1 Pteropus alecto | reverse complement strand
CGCCCATGATCTCACACACGTGGAAGAACAGGTCTCCCCTGGGCAGATTTCAACGATAGGACAGTGTCTCATGTCACACACAAGGTCCTCAGACCATCCATCTTGCAGCCGACAGCTTGTGCCCTTTACCGACCTCGCCGTTTCTTCAAGCTCCTGGCCGCTGGCGGCCACGTTTTCCCCTCTCCGTTTCCATGACTCGGATTCCGCAGGAGCGTCAGCCTCTGGT
>NW_006459318.1:0-226 GCF_000325575.1 Pteropus alecto | reverse complement strand
CGGAGTACCTGGATGACAAGGTAGGTCGCACATCTACGACAGCGGCCCTGTCCCTCGGCAGGAAGGATCACGGCAGCTCGGCCAATCAGATTCTCTCTGCTGAGACCTTAAATAGAGACGTAGGAATGACACAAGCACCGGTCACTAAGGACAAGGAGAAGAAACAGACGAAGAAAATCTCTGAGCCATAAAAGCAGAGCACAGTAAAGACGGATTCACAGACTTG
>NW_006459317.1:0-226 GCF_000325575.1 Pteropus alecto | reverse complement strand
ATACATAATAATTTTCCATCTTACAACTTAAGAGTTGCTTATCTTCCTGCCTCCCACATTGCTGATGAAAACTTTGATGTCATGTTTTATCTTCTGTACGAAGTTTTACTACTTATAGAAACTCAAGATATTCTCTATATTTCACCACACAATTTTGAAGATAGTGCTTTCTTGTCATTCTTTGTACTTGGTATTTAAGAAGACCTCTCTCTCTCTCTCTCTCTCT
>NW_006459316.1:0-226 GCF_000325575.1 Pteropus alecto | reverse complement strand
TCTGATCATAAATTCCTAACTGGGCATGTCATAGCAGCTAGTCACACCCCAGGCCTTCTTTAGTAAAATGTTTATCTTTGCTTTAAGCAAGCCCTATCCACTGTTTCTGTGCATCTAGATTAACATTTTTGAAATGCCTCCTTTTTAGACCTCTCAAGAGAAACCACCCTCAATAAAGCACATAATCGTGTTAACTATCTTGTAGTCCAATCCTGCCTTGCTTTCT
>NW_006459315.1:0-226 GCF_000325575.1 Pteropus alecto | reverse complement strand
TTGCTTTGAGCAATCAGATGCAGAAGCAGTCACATAATGACAGTTAATGCCAGTTCCGATCCCTGTCTCAAATGCCTTCCGCACTGCCTTTCTCATTATTATCACTATATAAACAAGACAAGCATAGCCTGCTGGACGATAAGAGACACGTGGACAAGGCCTAACTTGTCCCAACCACGCCAACCAAGCCATCAGCTCCAGACAACCCAGGAATTAGTCCAGCTGA
>NW_006459314.1:0-226 GCF_000325575.1 Pteropus alecto | reverse complement strand
AAGCCCCGTACCACCCGACAGGGTGCACATAGTCAAAAAAGCACCGTGCTGCTTCTGTGACATTGCTGCCAAAAGCAATGTCACGAGGAAACATCAGAACAACCCAAACTGAGGACAATGCCACAAAATCGGTCGCCTACAATATTCAAAGGCGTTAGGTCCTGAAGATCAAGAGATGACCTAGAAACTGAGCCCGATCGAAGGAAATGACGGACGTGACGATTCA
>NW_006459313.1:0-226 GCF_000325575.1 Pteropus alecto | reverse complement strand
ATTTCCAGAAAACTCACTCATTACTTCCTTTAACACGTGTTTATTACCCGACCACTATGGGCTCTACGGATTCTGCAATGAAAATAGTGAAACCCCAGTCCTCATGAGCTAGCATTCTGGCAGGGGCTGGAGCGGGAGGCAGTAGACAGTGACTGATCAGAATTACGGACACTTTGATGGTATTAGATGCTACGACGAACAACAAAGCAAGGTACGGAAGGAGGAA
>NW_006459312.1:0-226 GCF_000325575.1 Pteropus alecto | reverse complement strand
AAGCAAATCCTACACTGTAGGGTCAGCCCCTGCACGACAAGTCCTCCACCACTCATAACGTCACCATAACCAATCGGCCTGAGGGTCAGTCCCATCCATTGAGGAGCAAATAGCGACCAAGACTCAACTACAACAGGAGGGCACACTCCACTCATAAAGGAACATACCTACAGCACTTGGCTCTGGTGATCAGGGAGACTGTGCCACTGAACCCACAGCAAATCTA
>NW_006459311.1:0-226 GCF_000325575.1 Pteropus alecto | reverse complement strand
AGGTATTAAATCTTCTTTGAATGTTTGGTAGAAGTTACTGGTGAAGCAATCTGGTCCTGGATTTTTACTTTCTGGTAGGGTTTTTGATGATTGTTTCTATTTCCATGCTGCTAATTGGTCTATTTGGATTTTCCAGTTCTTCTTCATTCATTTTAGGAAGGTAGTATTTTTCTAAGTAGTTGTCCATTTTGTCTAGGTTATTAAATTTGATGTTACATACTTTTTC
>NW_006459310.1:0-226 GCF_000325575.1 Pteropus alecto | reverse complement strand
TGCCTGCGGGCATGGGCACAGCAGCAATGGAGCAGCCAGGTTTAGAGAGAAGAGATACCATCCCTTCTAGAACTAGAGGGAACAACAAGAAGATTGATGCAGGGATAGGATACGCTGATACTAAGATGAAGCGTGGTGTATTTGAGAGCGTATTCATGACATGTTCTTTGTGTTTTTCACGAAGTCATTCTTTCACCACTTACTGGGCATCACCTAGGGGCACAGT
>NW_006459309.1:0-226 GCF_000325575.1 Pteropus alecto | reverse complement strand
CCGACACAGGGAAGCACGGAGACAGCTCGGGGTCCACGCTCACCTTGCCTGTTTCCCCAACGGCCCGCCACTGCCTGCCATCGCTCCCAGAGCCCACTGCCCACCCCAGCTCCCTGCGACCAGGTGTAGCGTCCATTCCCCCCACTGAGGGTCTAAACCTGTGGCCGGTTGGGCTGGGCCGATTCTCCACCGACGAGGAGGAGCAGCTGGAGAGGGCAGCAGGCCG
>NW_006459308.1:0-226 GCF_000325575.1 Pteropus alecto | reverse complement strand
GATCCACGCGGCGTGTGAATCACCAGAAGAGAATCAGATCAGAAATTGCGTGGAGATGGTCACAAGTATCTGAGCACGACTCGGGGACAGGGAAACGGACACCGCGAGGCGCCTGAAGGGGACGGCACCTCGGGACGAAAAGCCCCAGGGCCCGGATGGACGACGAAGCGGGCGAGATGGAGGGGAGCGCGGGGGGCCGGGGAGGGGTTCGCGGGTACGATGCTCA
>NW_006459307.1:0-226 GCF_000325575.1 Pteropus alecto | reverse complement strand
TGTCAATCCATGTTTTAATTGTTAAGTCGATAGCCAAGATGAAAATATATCGTAGGGAGAGACCACTACCATGGCTATACCCGAATGGGTTCTCTTCCGTGTACTGAATAATTGGCTCATTTCTGGCAAAATTCTATTGGCATTGATGACTATGATTACACAGATTGCATAGATTTATTTGTTATTTCATTCTTCATTCTTAGAGGAGTATATCACATCTTCTTTC
>NW_006459306.1:0-226 GCF_000325575.1 Pteropus alecto | reverse complement strand
TTTTTTTTGGTGAGACAGGGGAAAAGGTGAATTCTGTCTCAAAGAATGTGTATCACAGGAACCTATAATCGGGAGTTACTAGAGGATCCCCAACAAAAGACAGAGACACAGCTGCAGGAAACAGAGATGTGACCTAATGAAGAGACTACAGGAAACGCAGAGAAAATGGCGAAGAATGGACGAGGAAGCCGGTTCCGGAGGACAGCCAGTCTGGGCCGAGTGGGAG
>NW_006459305.1:0-226 GCF_000325575.1 Pteropus alecto | reverse complement strand
AAACAAACGGACAGGCGGGAATTTGCAGCCCTCACCTGGCACAGCGCAGGCCGTCACTGTGAGGGTGCTCCAAGCTAACAGTTAACATCCTGGGGACCCCTGCGCCCGCCACGGTGCTTGACACGCGAGATGCTCCACAAACATGTCACCTGTCACATCTCCAAGTTTACAAACACAGCCAATGAGCATCACATCAAACCATTTCCACGAACATCAGGACTTGCCG
>NW_006459304.1:0-226 GCF_000325575.1 Pteropus alecto | reverse complement strand
TATTTTAAACACCAGAGCTAATTTTTTTATGACCACCTCTGTGATAACAAGGATTCTGTCTCGTTTTCAAATTAATTTATTTATTCATGCAATTAAAAAATAGCGAGCATGAACTGTAAAAGCTATGTTTCCTCCAGGGGTTTTCAGATAAGGACTGTTTTCTCTACCGCTGTATCCCCAGTCTCTAGCACGGTGCCTTGGTCCTTGGTAATCAGTGTTTGATGCA
>NW_006459303.1:0-226 GCF_000325575.1 Pteropus alecto | reverse complement strand
TGAGGGCGGGTGGCTGTGGAGGTGAGCCGGGGTCTCGGCTGTAGTCGCCGGCCGCCTGGGGCATGGTGCTGTGAGCCCCTGCCCAGCAGGGTGTGCCTAAGGACGAGGTGAGGGACAGAGTCTGGGACGGGCCGTTCAGTACTGTAGTGCCCGTCGCCCCATGCGCTTGTTTAAATGAACTCATATTTGAGAATTGGTTCTTCAGTCTCAGCAGGCATATTTCTGG
>NW_006459302.1:0-226 GCF_000325575.1 Pteropus alecto | reverse complement strand
TTGCAGTCCATGGCTTCTCTTAGGCCCGTGCTTTCACCTCTCCTGGATCTAAGTCCTCAGGGACAAGTGGATAGACACCTCTCTGTCACGTGGCCTTCGGTCCCCTAGCCTCCCAGTGCATCCTTCCACTTGGAAGGGCATAGTCCCTCCTCGTCCCCTGGGGGCGGGCCGGCAGGAGGGCCCTGGGAAGTCCTGGAGGAACTCCCAGGTGTGCAGGGGGCCTGGG
>NW_006459301.1:0-226 GCF_000325575.1 Pteropus alecto | reverse complement strand
ACTGTGCGGCTGGGAGGTGACGCCCAGGAGCCACCAGCGCCTGCGGTGGGCACGAAGAACCCCCAGCACAGACGACGGCGCGTGCAGTCTGACAATCAGTGACACTCGTTTTTCACGCCACATACTTGGTTCTAAGTTCACGCAGATGATCAGCGACGCCGGTGCTTCCTGGCTGGCTCGCGAGGTTCCATAACGGGGCACAGTCGCCTCTGGGGGAGCGAGGCAG
>NW_006459300.1:0-226 GCF_000325575.1 Pteropus alecto | reverse complement strand
TTGCAGTCCATGGCTTCTCTTAGGCCCGTGCTTTCGCCTCTCCTGGATCTAAGTCCTCAGGGACAAGTGGGTAGACACCTCTCTGTCATGTGGCCTTCGGTCCTCTAGCCTCCCAGTGCATCCTTCCACTTGGAAGCGCATAGTCCCTCCTCGTCCCCTGGGGGTGGGCCGGCAGGAGGGCCCTGGGAAGCCCTGGAGGAACTCCCAGGTGTGCAGGGGGCCTGGG
>NW_006459299.1:0-226 GCF_000325575.1 Pteropus alecto | reverse complement strand
GGAGTGCAAGCCTAATGGAGAACACAAGTCAAAACAAACAAACAAAAACAAAAACCCCTGTGACAGCCAAACTGTGGTTCCCAGACTACACACTCTCTATTTGTTGATAAAAGGTACAGCCTTGAGTGTGTATATGCAGATATATTTAAGCAGCAGATGACGACCACTCTTCACCAGATACTTCTCCCTCCCTAGAAAAATCAAGTACAGTAGTTCCACCTTATTC
>NW_006459298.1:0-226 GCF_000325575.1 Pteropus alecto | reverse complement strand
TCTCAATTTTTTCACATATATATGCTAATCGGCACACTGCTGAATACTCGACCCACTGCAGACATTCCTGGCTCTTTTCTGTGCAACTATTTTGTCTCTGTTACTCTGCCCTGAGAGTCTCGTTAGACTCTCAGCTCTATACTCTCAATTCAGGGAATCTGCTGAGCTCCAACTCTGTTCCCTTCCCTGCATCATGGCCTAGGACCACAATCGAAGCAGTAATCTG
>NW_006459297.1:0-226 GCF_000325575.1 Pteropus alecto | reverse complement strand
AGGAGTGCCGTGTTAAGCATGGTGGCCATTTTCACGAAAAGCAGAAAGTGAGGGCCACAGTGGAGAACATGAGAAAAGCAGTCGCACAGGTATCAAAAAACACCGCTCAGTGGCCAGCGTTTGTTTGTTTGTCTGCTTGCTTTTTGCCGAAGCTAATAACATACTACATGTACCTAGGAGAAGAACTGGAAAACTGTTTCTGAATATTTATGTACCGATTTATTTA
>NW_006459296.1:0-226 GCF_000325575.1 Pteropus alecto | reverse complement strand
AGTCATTAGGCCTGCGGAAATCCCTGAGAAGAGGTTGGCTTTCGCCTGTACACTCAGTGATGCCCGAGGACGTACACACCGTTCTTGGAAACAGTCAAACCTCATAAGGAAAAAGAGAAGTATTTTCTAAAGCCTTTTTAATTTGCAAGGCATCTTTCTGGTGATGCTTTGGAAAGTGGTGTTGGGTCCTTCCTTTCATCTCCTGCTGCCACTGAATGTCCCTTTG
>NW_006459295.1:0-226 GCF_000325575.1 Pteropus alecto | reverse complement strand
CAGGTGCCGGCATCAGTAAGTGCTGCTCCCTGCTTGTAGCCTAGGAGTCCCGTCTCTCCGTTCGAGAATCCAACAACAGAACGATCGCTAGATGTCGCCAAGGTTTGCTCCCTGTACCTTGCACCCAGCGTGAGGCCAGACTTGATGCTTCATCAGAACCTTCAAGGGAGGACAAGGGAGGACAGGGATGTCACACCACTGTGACCTGGAGCTACCTGCTAGCCCT
>NW_006459294.1:0-226 GCF_000325575.1 Pteropus alecto | reverse complement strand
GTGGGGGGCACGGCTTACGTTTCCTGGGGTCTCTGTGTGTTGTGCACACGGCATCGACCCCTGCTGCTTCTCGGTCCCCAAGGCCAGCGTCGACTGGATGTAAACACGCCTGCTCTGTGTTCCAATTCACATGGACCACGGGGCAACACACTTTCCAAGCCACCTCACTGCTAGGAGAGAGAGGGTCCTCTCAGCCAGTGGGGGCCTGGGCCTTCCTTTAAAACCT
>NW_006459293.1:0-226 GCF_000325575.1 Pteropus alecto | reverse complement strand
AACAGCTATGGTACCAGAGATATGAGGAATGCTGACGGAAATGTCCCCCACCTGGCTTGCTTATTCTTTTCATCTTGTGCAAAGCTCATTGCCCTCCCATTCTCTCTCTGAGATTTCAGAAGAGGGATTCCTCTGGTTACTTAAGTGTGCCCTGAAACTCCTCATATATATACTCTTTTAATCTGAGTTTGAGTTCTCATCACTTCTCTCCTGGCCCACCTGTCAA
>NW_006459292.1:0-226 GCF_000325575.1 Pteropus alecto | reverse complement strand
CCTTTCTATTCCTCATTCATTTGGCAAATGTCATATGTCGGGACTGACCACAGACAAATACCGCCCAGTGGGCAGCCCTTGGAAGGGAATATTCAGGTTTGAGTGGACAGGTCGAGACATAAGTTAAGTTCTGAAGTGTGTGTGAAGTCAGAAGAGAAGCTGGTGGCCTCACCTCTAAGAGTAGTTTTCAATGAGTTGGATGCTTTTTTAACCAGCCCTCAGGCCC
>NW_006459291.1:0-226 GCF_000325575.1 Pteropus alecto | reverse complement strand
TCACTCCCTTCACACACATCATCTTTTTTGGGAACTGGTTAAAAAAAAAAGGAAGAAAAAATCGAGCGAGTGCATAGGAGACGAGGAAGTCAGCGGAGCGTGACTAAGCCACCGGCACCAGGAATGAAATGGGGCGGCAAGCACCTGGCGCCCCTGGGCCGGGCGGCCAGGAGGACGAACTAGAGAAGGATCCGCACCTGAACCGTGCCAGGTGTCCCAAAGCCGT
>NW_006459290.1:0-226 GCF_000325575.1 Pteropus alecto | reverse complement strand
GTAGCCATTCTTTGCCTTTATTTACAAATGAAAAATGTTGACCCAGCAAGATGATGGAGCTTCCTAAACATCACACTGGTCCTACAAATAAGCAGAGCCTGAATTATGGCCCTCCTTACTCTTAAACCAAAGTTTCTTCTGCAATGAATACAAGTTTGGAGGCTCGAAACTCACTTTTGCCACTGACCACATGAACCATGAGAATGGTGGTAATATTCTTCAACAT
>NW_006459289.1:0-226 GCF_000325575.1 Pteropus alecto | reverse complement strand
TATTATATTCAGTATCTCTAGAAAGTACACCAGGGTGATAAAAGAATAATAACGGGTCCAGTGTTAGTCTTAAGTAAAATCTTAAGTGAACACATTACCAGAGACTGTGGAATTATTTAAAAAAAATTTCCACTAAACATGCTTCAGGATCACTGTATCCCAATTAGTAGTAACCCATAAACTAGAAGCCGGTTTTATTTGCAAGAGCTATCTTCCCTGCTCCATA
>NW_006459288.1:0-226 GCF_000325575.1 Pteropus alecto | reverse complement strand
TGTTTCCTACTATTATTTCACTCACTTTCATTTAACTTCTGCTTTTAAATGACACTTTAATACATCTCCACATCTCCCCATTACACCCTTTGCATTTAACACCTTGCTTTTACTGAGGCTTTACTATTTGTCATAATCTCTGCTAAATACTTTAAACAAGTATTTTACTAAAATCATATTGCATATATTATCCACATGTTATGGATAAGGAAGCCGAGGCACTAAA
>NW_006459287.1:0-226 GCF_000325575.1 Pteropus alecto | reverse complement strand
TAGCTGACCTAAGTAACTTTGGAAAATAGGGTTTTGACTGGATACTCTAATGCTAAAGGAAAAGAACTATACTTACACACTGTATTCTGGTTAGTAAATTTGTTTCTCACACATGGTACAGGTTAGCAATTTTAATAATACCTTATATGTTAACTTGGTTTGGACAAATAAGTAAATGAAGTATGTTTAATGTGAGAAGGTTTCTGACAGAGAAAAAAGTTAAAAG
>NW_006459286.1:0-226 GCF_000325575.1 Pteropus alecto | reverse complement strand
TTCAGAAGGCCATGAGGTCAAAATTATTTTCATAATATAACCAAAATATTATTTGCCTCTTTCATTTTCACCCTATAAAGTGAGTGAAGTTTTGGAGATGCTACATAATGTTGTGATATCACAACAGACCAAATGTAGAAGAAGATATGCAAATCTAGTTGTCTTCTAATAAGCTAGACATTGAAATGATATGAAAAAAGTAATACAATGCCACTTTTAATACTAT
>NW_006459285.1:0-226 GCF_000325575.1 Pteropus alecto | reverse complement strand
TCTGTTTTTCTTTGGAGGATGTAGTAGTCACCTGTAAGACAGAGACGGATTGGGTCGCGGCTGAGGCCACAGCGGAATGTGTTGAGGGACCATTCTGAGCCCATCGACACACCCCCTACTTTATGTCCCTTGGACTCCTATCTGAGTCTAGGATCTAAAATCTCCCAGAGAAACCGGAATCAAAGGGCGGCGCTGCTTGGAGTCCATTTGGCAGTGGGTGCAGACG
>NW_006459284.1:0-226 GCF_000325575.1 Pteropus alecto | reverse complement strand
TGCACTTGAAAATATACATTCTGCTGCTTTTAGGTGAAATGTCCTAAAAATATCAATTGATCCGTCTGGTCTAATGTGTCATTTAAAGCCACTGTTTCGTTGTTAATTTTCTGTGTTGATGATATATTTAAGTCGATGAGGTATAAAATCCCCTATTATTACTGTGTTCCTTTCTATCTGTCTCTTTATGCCCGTCAATATTTGCTTTATATATTTAGGTGTTCCT
>NW_006459283.1:0-226 GCF_000325575.1 Pteropus alecto | reverse complement strand
AATGCGAAAGTAATTATATTCAGAGTATGGGGGAAAAGGAAATAAACGCTCGACAATAAAGGGATGGTTAAAACACAGTCTGATACTCGATTCATATTTAGCCATTAAAATCACTTCTAATACAAGAACATTTAACAATGAGGAAATTCTCGAATAGGCAAAGCGCCAACACGTTACCAATTATTATTTCAAGGGGCAGCGTTAGGGTGAATTTTTATTTTCATTC
>NW_006459282.1:0-226 GCF_000325575.1 Pteropus alecto | reverse complement strand
CCCTGTTTTTTGAAAAATAGCCACTTTCAATGGATAAGTTCTTGTGTAGTTATTATTTTGTTACATCCATCAAGAAAATTCTCCCTAGAATCACTATGTCAAGGGGAGAAATTGCTTTTTTTTTTGTTCAGCGAGAAATTGCAACCTGGAGGCTTAGGGTCCAAACAGAGTACATGGAAATGTTTTCTTTGGCTTGCTCGCTGTTGCCAAATTTTTAAATCCAGAA
>NW_006459281.1:0-226 GCF_000325575.1 Pteropus alecto | reverse complement strand
GTTCATGAAGGTATTGTTCTGCAGTTTTCTCTTTTTGTCATGTCTTTGGTTTTGATGTCAGGGCACTACTGGTCTATCGGAATGAGTTGGGACATATTTTACCTCCTTTTAATTTTCTGGAAGATTTTGTTTAGAATAGGTAATGTTTCATTCTTAAATGTTTGATAGAATTCACTAGTGAAGCCACAAGGGCCTGGAGCTTTTTGCAGAAAAGTTTTGGTTTTTT
>NW_006459280.1:0-226 GCF_000325575.1 Pteropus alecto | reverse complement strand
AGAAGCTAAAACACCATATGGAAAATTGCCCAATCCTTCTCGATTTCAGACTTCAGAGTTCTAAATAAAATTAAGGTTGTCACTATATGTTTCTTTCTCTGGTTTTCTACTCCTCAGATCCAGGTCAAAAGCAAAGGGCGGATTCTGTAAATGTTAATGAGATTAACTGAATAACAGTTCACTATTTCCTCTCCTAATTAAGAATCAAGATGTTTCAGGAGATTGG
>NW_006459279.1:0-226 GCF_000325575.1 Pteropus alecto | reverse complement strand
CAAACAGAGCTGAATCCCTCTTCATTCTAGAGAACGAACTTCTCTAGAGCTAATACGATGAATGTTTTGTCTTAGAAAAAATTGCAGAGACTTCCAGAAACTTCTTATTATCTCCATTTTCAGCAAGACATACTGAATCTAACAGGCCTTAGGAAAGAGCAGGGTGCCACCAAAGCCTCCCCGCAAAAACCACTATTTTAGTCTGTTTGGTACAGCGAGCACTTAC
>NW_006459278.1:0-226 GCF_000325575.1 Pteropus alecto | reverse complement strand
TGCCGGCGCGTCTGCTGTCGGACACCCCCGAAGGTTCAGGCCGTGGCCTCCTTCACCCTCTCGGGCCGTCTCCCCTCGAGTCCAGCGCGTTCCTCTGGTGCTTTTTCCTTCCTTTACTCCCCCCGACTCGAGTCCCCCGTAACCGAGTGTCGTCTGGGCTTGGCGTCCGGACATGGCTGACCTGTCTGATGGGGGTGGCGGTGCACTCAGACCAGAAGTGGGGGAG
>NW_006459277.1:0-226 GCF_000325575.1 Pteropus alecto | reverse complement strand
CTAGGTAATTCGGATGATACAGTAGTTGTGAGACTGTTTGCTTTCTTAATATGAGTATAACCTTCATTTATTGCTACACTTATTTTACTACAGATATTTTAAAATGTATTTAAAGTTGAAGGAGCTAAAGTTAAGAATTCCTTTCTATTTTTCATACAATAGTGCTGGAATTTTTCCTGCTTAACTTTACCATTGTTCTAAGGTCCTGACATAGGCTTCATGAAAT
>NW_006459276.1:0-226 GCF_000325575.1 Pteropus alecto | reverse complement strand
AGAAGCTCCCTTTCCAGTATGGGAAGCGCCGAGCGGGGATGTAGGGAACAAGGAGACTCAAGTGGAGAAGGCGGCGGGAGCCGAGGTCAAGTCCAGGAACGAGCGCGCGCGTCCGCCCTCCCCAGGGTGCGCACCTGCGCCTTGCGCGCGCCGCGCCCGGCGCCACCTGCTTCCGGCAGCTGATCCGCGGAGAAGCGCGTGCGCCCCAGAGACAGACAGGGAATTC
>NW_006459275.1:0-226 GCF_000325575.1 Pteropus alecto | reverse complement strand
GCTACTACTTTATAGGGGTACAAGGTCACTAGGCAATGGGAATTCTCAGCTCCCTTATAATCTTATCGAACCACCATGGTACATGTTGTCGGTCATTGACCAAAAAGTTCTTATCTGGTATATGACTGTGACGTGCCTTTCTGGTAAAGCATCCAGGGAAGAGGCCAAGTCAAGAAGTGGCAATCAGGCCTCTTCTGTAAGGTAGGGACTTGAGACATAAAGAAAC
>NW_006459274.1:0-226 GCF_000325575.1 Pteropus alecto | reverse complement strand
TGCCGGCGCGTCTGCTGTCGGACACCCCCGAAGGTCTAGGCCGTGGCCTCCTTCGCCCTCTCGGGCCGTCTCCCCTCGAGTCCAGCGCGTCCCTCTGGTGCTTTTTCCTTCCTTTACTGCCCCAGACTCGAGTCCCCCGTAACCGAGTGTCATCTGGGGTTGGCGTCCGGACATGGCTGACCTGTCTGATTGGGGTGGCGGTGCACTCAGACCAGAAGTGGGGGAG
>NW_006459273.1:0-226 GCF_000325575.1 Pteropus alecto | reverse complement strand
GTTATTTCTAAACAGAACTTGCCTCTAATCCTAACGTAACCGAAACGCATAAACAATCGAATTCATCGAATGAGTCTTCAAGTAACAACTGTTCGAGAACGATGCTGACATCATGCATAGGAGCGCTACGTTTTCCACAGTTTGACATTTTCAGTGATCAAGAAAGACTGTTTTGTGAATGGAAACACTGTTACTAAAAACAGAATGCTATAAATAGAATGATGTT
>NW_006459272.1:0-226 GCF_000325575.1 Pteropus alecto | reverse complement strand
CACAGCAACTCCGTAAACTGGCAAGCTCACGCACGCGCCCATGCGGAGAGACGAACGTTTGGCCCCGCGGTGACAGACACGGGTTCGCATCTGCACAAGAGTCCCACGTGCGAATTTTGTAAGCGTCCATGCTTTCTGGGACGACCAGGGCTCCAGGGACGGCACATCCAGGGTAGTGAGGCTGGAAGCTTGAAAACTATACTCCGAGTGGCCCCGGTGACGTTTC
>NW_006459271.1:0-226 GCF_000325575.1 Pteropus alecto | reverse complement strand
GCCCAGCTTCCCACGGGTCCCACGGGTCCCCTCCCCGGCCCGCCGTCCAGCCCGCCCTCCTCTGAGCCCAGGGCTCTTACTGAGGGACACGGCTGCCTTCAATCTCATTCCCCGGTCCCCAGCACCCCAACGCCACGTGCACCCCTGCCTCGCAGCTGCCCCCTCCCCCGAGCCTGCCCGTCAGAACGCGAACTCGGCGTCACGCGACCCCCAACACGGGGCCGGC
>NW_006459270.1:0-226 GCF_000325575.1 Pteropus alecto | reverse complement strand
AAAACAGAGAGTATTGCAATTTCTATTCCTGCTTGTCAAGAAATAAGGTGGGCAAATTAAAGTCAGTCAGGATCTAGCACTGCTTGCTGCTCTGCCTCCAACAGTAAAGATGAGCCAAGGAAAAGAGAAGCCATTGAAAATACTCTGTCATCCTCCCTGTCAGCCCCAGTGAGTATTTGCACAAACACAACACAGACCAACACGTACACACACACACACACACACA
>NW_006459269.1:0-226 GCF_000325575.1 Pteropus alecto | reverse complement strand
GCAGGCTGAGTCTCATCTTGCTCCTGTGACCATGAACCTGCGAGGTGGAGTCTCTCAGACATGACCCAGAGGTGAACACGGAAGCAGGTTCTTGGTTTTGGGGAAAAAGTCACCCCAGATGAAGGGTGTGGACAGCACAGAGTTTCGAGTGCTGGCCTCTGAGTCTGGTCATCATTTGACAGAGTGACCGATGGAGAAGGTCTCAGGGGTGGCGTGGAAGTGGCCA
>NW_006459268.1:0-226 GCF_000325575.1 Pteropus alecto | reverse complement strand
TTTCTGTCTCTATGAATTTGACTATTTTAGGTACCCTTTGTAAGTGGAATCATACAATCCCTGTCCTTTTGTACCTGGCTTCCTTCACTTAGCATAATGTCCTCAGGGTTCATCTACGTTGTTGCATGTATCAGAATTTCATTCCTTGTTAAGACTGAATAATATTCCATTGTACACATACACTACATTTTATTTATTCATACATCGATGGACATTTGGATTGTCT
>NW_006459267.1:0-226 GCF_000325575.1 Pteropus alecto | reverse complement strand
AGCCGAGAAGTGAGGGGTCCTAGAGGTGGGGTGTCACCCAGGGACTGCGCACTCAGGTAGAGAAGTCCCGGGTGGCAGAGAGAAGAGAGGGCCTCCCTGCGCCTTTGCTGAGGAAGTCTCCCGCTGCCCCATTCAGCTCTTGACGCTCCACTCAAACGTCACCCCCTCCCCCAGCCCCTGGCAACCACTCATCTGCTTTCTGTGTCTGTGGATTTGCCTCTCCTGG
>NW_006459266.1:0-226 GCF_000325575.1 Pteropus alecto | reverse complement strand
CTGCCTGCCTGCCACCCCTGTGCACAACACATGATTTCATGGTGGTGAAAGGCTGGCGGCCGAGACTCGGGGCTGCTTGCACCCCAAGGCCAGCAGACGGTGCTGGGAGTGGGCAGCGCGCCCTCTGCTCCCCTGGACTGTTGCTGACGCCGGTCTTTAGTTGAGGGCAGCGCGTTACGAGTGTGTAGGAGGCGACCTGGAGAGCTCAGCAAATCAGGTGCTCTGA
>NW_006459265.1:0-226 GCF_000325575.1 Pteropus alecto | reverse complement strand
CCACAAACCAAAAACCTATAGTAGATACACAAGAAATAAAGATAGAGGAATAAAAGCATACCGTGAATCAGAAAGACAAGAGAAGAACAGGAGCCGGGCAATAATAAATGAGATGTTAATGGTAGGTTCTAATAAAATTCTCCAATAAAATGACTTCCATTAACTAAAAAAAAAAAAAAGGCCCAATTATGTGCTGCCTACGATAGAATAACTTCAGCTTTAAAAA
>NW_006459264.1:0-226 GCF_000325575.1 Pteropus alecto | reverse complement strand
TTTTTATAAAATTAATGTAACAGTTGGATACATATAATAAATCCTTAAGTTGGGGATTTACATAATAAATATCAAATGTTACATAGTATCTTTTCCATTTTTTTGTTTACTGAAACATACTGGGGGGAAGTAGTAAGGACATTTAGGTTACAGAAATATTAAATAATGTATTTGGCCTTTTAATTATCTTTCTGTTTATCTGACCATGAACTTAAGTATTTTTTTT
>NW_006459263.1:0-226 GCF_000325575.1 Pteropus alecto | reverse complement strand
GATCCTAAAAATGGTCAGGCTCAGCTTTCCCTTCAGTCAGGTGATGGTGTTAATCTCTGAGCTCCTTCTGGATTGACGCTTCGTGCTCAGTATTTGCTCACTAAATAAAAAATATTTTATTATAAAAAATTATTGTCATGTATTTCTTTTTAAACAATTTTTTTTTTAGTCCAATACTGTCAGACTCCACACTTATTTGCTACTAACGCTAGGTGTCAGGCTAAGA
>NW_006459262.1:0-226 GCF_000325575.1 Pteropus alecto | reverse complement strand
AGCTGCCAGAGCCTGCAGGGTGAACGGGCAGAACCACCCTCGGGACCCCACCTGCCAGGCTGCGACTTGCCCCTCTGCCTCGCACCTCACGGGCCGGCCCGTATGCCTCTGCTGGTTCTGTCTCCTCCTGCAGAAACTCTCCGTTCTCAACTGAATCTGAAAACATCCGTCCGTCAGGCCCGCCCAAAATGGGGAGGGGCATCTTGAGCCCCTTCTGCCTTAAATC
>NW_006459261.1:0-226 GCF_000325575.1 Pteropus alecto | reverse complement strand
GCATAGATTACTGAACTCCTCAGATCCTCTTTTTTCGTCTGTAAAACTGGGGTAATGCCTACCCCTTAGGGCTGCCATAAAGATCAAGTGAATTAACACATGAGAAGTATCTTGCACAATGCCTGGAATACAGTAGGCGTTCACTGAATGTTAATTCCTTCTTGGTGTCTTGTCCCCTATTTTACCTAGCTAGGTATTATATTCATTTTCAGAAGTCTGGAAAAAA
>NW_006459260.1:0-226 GCF_000325575.1 Pteropus alecto | reverse complement strand
TGCTGGGCCTGGTGGCTTGGCCTTTCCATAGGGGACTGCTCCGGGAACATGGATAACGCGCGGGGCATCCCTCACCCCCTGGCAGTTCAGGAGTGAAATGAGGGCTTAATGTAACTTTAGTAAAGTACAGTCCATTTGCTTAAATGACTCCCAGCTCAAGAGCTCCTGGGAAGAGGACAGAGTAGGAACCTAGGAAGGGGCAGAGGGAAAGATGACCCCACCCTGC
>NW_006459259.1:0-226 GCF_000325575.1 Pteropus alecto | reverse complement strand
TTAGTTTTAGGGTTACTGTTAGGATTAGGATTTAAGGTATGTTAGGGTTAATTTTAGGTTTAGGGTTATAATAAGAAGTTAGGTTAGGTTTAGCATTAGAGTTATGGTTAGGGATAGGATTTAGGGTTAGTTTTAGGTTTAGGTTAGTATTAGGTTTAGCGTCAGGGTTCGGGTTAAGTTTACTTGAGGTGTAGGTTTATGGTTATGTTTAGGGTTCCGGTTAGTG
>NW_006459258.1:0-226 GCF_000325575.1 Pteropus alecto | reverse complement strand
ATTTTCTCCAGATGTTTCCTATAAACAAAAAGGTATGTAATATATAAGAATTAAATGAAATATTTAATAAAATCTGACTGCAGGGTATATACACACTTTCATATAAGATATATAGAAAACAGACACATATAAAAATAAAATACTTCACTGCTGTAAGACAATCTTGTTTTGTCTATACATAGTAACCTATATTTAGATCAGGTCTAGTAAAAATAGCATCTGGAAA
>NW_006459257.1:0-226 GCF_000325575.1 Pteropus alecto | reverse complement strand
TCTAACCTATCAGAAGTCAATTAATGCTCTGGCAAAAATCAACACAGAAAAAAAACATTTCATGTGATTTTTATTGTCTGTGTGTCTAGAGGAAAAAAAGAATTAAAGTACAATAAAAATATGATTTTTTTGCATTGTACATAGATATTTAGTTTAAAAATTCAAAAAATGAGATATTTTAAGGCTATATTTTGATCATCAGAGGCATTGCCTGATCATTCTAGGA
>NW_006459256.1:0-226 GCF_000325575.1 Pteropus alecto | reverse complement strand
TGCCTGTTCTGGATCTTTCTTAGACGGGATCATGCTGCTCCCGGCCTTCCGTTTCCGGGTTCCTTCACGTGCGCAGTGTTTCTAAGGCTACTTCGGTTAGTGTTACTCGTTTGTTTGAGACCGAATATTGTCCTGTGGTGTTAGGAGCAGGGGAGTATCGAACGTCGGCAGCCTTCGACGCCCCGCTCGGGTTATGTGCTGTTCGCTGGGGAGCATTGGCTTGTTT
>NW_006459255.1:0-226 GCF_000325575.1 Pteropus alecto | reverse complement strand
TGTTTTTGTTGTTGTTGTTGTTGTTGTTGTTTTTATCAGTTGAAAATGGGCCAGGCTTTCGAACACCTTCGAAATCAGTATCTCCACTGGCATTAACTAGAATTAGCTTTCCTGTAATGAGGAGGATTGGGGGTTTGTCAGTACACCGAACGTTGAGATCCAAGGCAAGACTAAAATGTTTTATTTTCCTATTTTTTTTTGCAATTGCAGTCAGTCAAATAAAATA
>NW_006459254.1:0-226 GCF_000325575.1 Pteropus alecto | reverse complement strand
TTTTAAAATTTAGAGTTGGGTTATTGTAGGCTTAAGGTTAGGGTTACATTAGGGTTCAGGTTCGTTTTAGGTTAGGTTATAGTTATGGTTTGGGTTAGGGTTAGGATTAGGTTAGGGTTATTTTTACGTTAGGTTTAGGGTTTGGGCAGGAGTTAAGTTTAGGGTTACAGGTAGATTTAGGGTTAGGGTTAAGGATAGGGTTCGGGTTACATTTAGGTTAGGGTTA
>NW_006459253.1:0-226 GCF_000325575.1 Pteropus alecto | reverse complement strand
CCGGAGGCCTCGGAGAAGCTCGTGCCTGGCCGGCCCTCTCTGCCTGTGGCCGTCTGTCAGCGGCGCCACGGAAAGCTGGCCCTCCACCCTGACACCCACCTGACGCCCTAGGATGCCTGCCCTGGCCGCCCCCGCAAGCTGTCCCCCAGGGCCGGCTGCAGATACGGGTCACCGTCCTGGGCCAGAACCGGGCGGGGGAGCTTGGAGGTGGCATCGGCCCCTGGTT
>NW_006459252.1:0-226 GCF_000325575.1 Pteropus alecto | reverse complement strand
TCTTAATTCTGGCTTTCGTAGAATTCAGGTTTGTTCTACCTAACTATGTATTAAAAAATTTTTAACCTCAATTTTGTAACATTTTTCTCTGCATTTTAAAACAGGAGAGGAGGCTGGGCTTTTTAGTTTTAAGTAAATGTGCCAAACAGTAACACTTCTCATAAATCATTAATATTATGTAATTGTAACTTTGATTTCAATTTTTCCAAGAGTTATCTTTGAGAAT
>NW_006459251.1:0-226 GCF_000325575.1 Pteropus alecto | reverse complement strand
TGTTTGTGAATTTATATGTATAACATAATATTTCATATAACAATTAATCAGTTATACATTTATTCATATATTATATTCTATAATAACATAAGCAGTACTATGATCAAGAAATTATATATAATATTCATTTATAATATTTAATAATAAATTCAGCTATAAATATTGTGTCAGTATAATCATATTCTGTGGGCAAATCTCCTCAAAAGAACATAGGTAGGCAGTTCAA
>NW_006459250.1:0-226 GCF_000325575.1 Pteropus alecto | reverse complement strand
TTCTCGGAAAAGGCTGCCTGGGGGCCGTTGGCCATACCGTGAGAGGGAAGAAATCTATTTTTACATCTTAGTCATTTCCGCTCCTGGCTTCGGAAAAGGGCGGACACCTCCGGGGAGATGACACACGGGCGCATCGTGTTTCCGTCAGTCAAGGACGCGCACGACTTCTCGCCCCACGGAAGCCCTGGGTTGCTGTAGGAGGAATCGTGGACAGAAGATGCTCTCT
>NW_006459249.1:0-226 GCF_000325575.1 Pteropus alecto | reverse complement strand
TAGTATACTAGCAATTTAAAAAATATCCTCCCTTCTTTCCTTTCTGTAAAAGGTAAGAAATATCAGGGGAACTGGCTTTATAAGTCAACAGCAAAGATAAACTGTTTGTTCCTTGTTAGGCGTAGGCTCGGTCCACACACACTGTGTCGTGTTTACTGGTATCTCCAAAAACTAGAGCTGCTTGCAGTTCCCGCTAGGCCTTCAGCAAATATTTGTTGAATCAAAG
>NW_006459248.1:0-226 GCF_000325575.1 Pteropus alecto | reverse complement strand
TAGAAAGAATAGCTAGTTTTGACATAGTGTATAAAGCAGAGATAAGAGCGAGCCAAGGCATTAATATAAGGAGCTGATAACATTTAGGGAAAGTCGTAGTTAGAATTAGATCAAATAGATAATTTATCATCCAAAGTGATTGCTTTAGAAACTGAAAAAGATGCTACTAGTAATTACTCTGGTACGATATACATAAAAACTACCAACAAACACCCCTCCTCATTGC
>NW_006459247.1:0-226 GCF_000325575.1 Pteropus alecto | reverse complement strand
CCAAAAATCTGTTCTTCTAAAAGCACCTGAGATGCCCCTGACGTGGGAGGTCCAGAGACCACACTGTGGGGCACCCGCCTTCGGGTTTGTTTGACAAGTAACTCCCAAGAGAACGGGCTCCGGTTCCATGAGAAAGGACACACTGACCCCTTTCTGCACTCCTGAAACCAGCCTTCTCTTGGCTGGCTGACGAAGGGACAGGAATGGTCAAGGAGGTAACAGGTGA
>NW_006459246.1:0-226 GCF_000325575.1 Pteropus alecto | reverse complement strand
TTTTTATGACTCTCAGAAATCTAAATAAATAAAAGAGACTTATAGCTAACATTCAATAAAATGATATCATGACATATTCTGAAGTAATGAAGGACTTCTTTGTTTATATTATGAAGTGTTTGCAATGAGTTCATATTGAAATGGAAAATATATGGAGTTGGTTCTAAACCACCAACTTTATATAAGCATAACATTCTCTCAAATTCAAAATGCAACATAATATGCT
>NW_006459245.1:0-226 GCF_000325575.1 Pteropus alecto | reverse complement strand
CTTTGCACCCAGCGCCCACCCTGGCTTTTGGGGGGCCTCCTCGCCTTGGGTAAGAAGCTCCCTGTTTGACGTCCGTCCTGCGGAGCCACCAGTCAGGTCAGTTCCTAGGCCATCAGAGGGGACACAGAGACTGCACTTCCAGCTGTCGGTTTATCTTGTGACTTGTGCTCCTGGGGAAAGGAGAGCCCGGGCAGGGAATCTGTCACCTGTTTTTGCACCTGCCTCG
>NW_006459244.1:0-226 GCF_000325575.1 Pteropus alecto | reverse complement strand
TCTGGAGTGCTGGGCAGTGAGATAGATGTAGTGGGCATCAGGAGAGGAGTGAGCCTTGCACTCAGCACTTAGCACCAGGAGGGGTTGGCAAAGTCAACAGGCTGCATGGTCTCCTGTGTGGCCCCCAGAATCACTGCTTGCCCTTCTCTGTGCCTGAAAGGCTGTTAGCAGTATCGCCTGGGCCCTCGTATACCAGGAGGAGATGGGGGCCAGGAATTTATCTGCC
>NW_006459243.1:0-226 GCF_000325575.1 Pteropus alecto | reverse complement strand
AGAGGCTGCAGCAGCTGCAGACACCTCTTAAAGGGCCTGTGTCTGGGAGCGGAGTTTCACGGTGACGGACTCACTCACTTGGAGCACCAGCACTGCGTGGGCTGCTCCAGGCACCAAGGACTTACAGGGGGAAACCGAGTTATTGGAGCGAGGACTGGAGGCAAGGCTCGCTCCGCTCCTGGGCTGAAGTGCCGGTGATATTCATTGTTCCTCTCTTGAGCCCTCC
>NW_006459242.1:0-226 GCF_000325575.1 Pteropus alecto | reverse complement strand
CTAGCCACTCGACCTTCCCACTCAGCGAGGAGCGGGATTCGGCACAGGAGTCCCGGGCTCCTTGGGACTCCAGGGCAGCTGGCTGTCCTTGAATCCCATTGTGAGTTAGATGATGGTTTAAACTTTAAAGACTTTGTACTACAAGTTGATGGCCGGGGTGAGGACAGAAGCCTCGGGCATGTCATCGTTCGGGATGACCACCGCTGAGAAGTTAGAAATGTGTTAC
>NW_006459241.1:0-226 GCF_000325575.1 Pteropus alecto | reverse complement strand
CCTTTAACAGAGTGTCAATAGGTCCCTGTACCTCCAAAGGTGGCTGCTGGATGGGTCTTCCTGAAACAACGTGGAGAAACCTCCCCGCCTCCACTTCACAATTGTCAATGGCTTGCTGCCACCTGCAGAGGAGACCCCGAGTTCTGGTTCTGGCCCAAGCCATCCACCACGCAGAATCCACCGGCCCTTCCAACTGGACGCTCCATTTCCCAGGTAAGGTGCCTTC
>NW_006459240.1:0-226 GCF_000325575.1 Pteropus alecto | reverse complement strand
AACAATATTTATAGTTTTGTAAATACCTTTTCGTGCTGAAATAGCTCGATATGGTTATGCGCCAGTGTCCAGATGAGTCAGGTGTAAGAAACCATATCCAGCAATCTGTCAGCTGGGGGTGGAGACGGTTGGGAGTCCAGCTTCTAACCCCAGGTTGCCCAATCTTTCTTCTTCCTCCTCCAAGCTTTATCTTTCTTACCACTGCACTAGAACCTGGCGACCCCTT
>NW_006459239.1:0-226 GCF_000325575.1 Pteropus alecto | reverse complement strand
AGGACTTTCAGGAGTTACACATTCATGCTCTGGATCTTAGCTTGTGAGGTTTACAAACTCGATTTGATCATCGTGCCTCAAGTTGGCCAGGTTCTCAGCAAAGGGTGCCTATAAAACCAACTGATAGGAGATGAAGATGTAGAGTAGAAACCCAACGGCCATCTGTGATGTAGGTTTGGCATATTCATGCACTCTAGTTAGCCCCTCTCTTCCTTGAGGACCTACA
>NW_006459238.1:0-226 GCF_000325575.1 Pteropus alecto | reverse complement strand
TTTAGCACCTTGTTCTCCTTGAGCATCTCAGCAAGAGCCTTGAGTCACAGGAGAAAAGTGAAGGTACCCATAAGTCACCCTGAGCAAGGCTGGAGCCCCTTTTGGGTAGAATCTAAAATATTGATGGAGCCTTGCAGGGAGCAAGAGCCCCTTGCAAATTTATACTTTTTGAGCCAGGAACCAGACAAGATGATCTCTACGACTTCTTTCACCAACCAAAACTGCA
>NW_006459237.1:0-226 GCF_000325575.1 Pteropus alecto | reverse complement strand
GAGCCAAAGACTTTCAAATGAAAATTTCAAAACATCACTGAAAGAATTTAAAACACAAAGAAGCAGTAGGAAAAGCATGCCGGGTTCATGGATTGAAACACTCAGTAATGAAAAGACGTCAACACTACACAAAGCGGAATGAAAGCAATCTCTGCCAAGATCTTATCACAGTGTATGATTGAACTCTATACTGGAAACCAATTTGATTTTATTAAAAATGTCACCC
>NW_006459236.1:0-226 GCF_000325575.1 Pteropus alecto | reverse complement strand
TTACCGCGTCCATGTTATATTCCCTGCCCTAAGGCGTCAAATCTCGCCAAATGTTTTCCTTTCTAGGGATGGGAATAAGGCGTTTCTCCAAGATATCTGGTCTTTTTCATTAAGAAGAGGTGCAGGCGGAGAATCCTTCCAAATGCTGGGTGTGTTCCACATTGGGAAGGAAGAAGCTACCCAGCCAGGTGGAATCATGAGCTGAAAGCTTACGGCCTCTCTAAAC
>NW_006459235.1:0-226 GCF_000325575.1 Pteropus alecto | reverse complement strand
GATCTCGGTCCTCACAGAACTTACACTAGGAACCCGGGGAATCCGAAATCTGCAACCTGAATGTTTTTCTAATCCTTCTTGACCTGGGAAGACTCTAGTGAAACCGGCGTTTTATGCGACCCAGCTTCTGCCTGCTGTTGGCCACGAGGCACGCGGCCCGGTCCGCCCATCTGCTGGGACGTCAGACCAACTGCTGCTTTCCCCGCCTGCCGGCCGCACGGGTTTG
>NW_006459234.1:0-226 GCF_000325575.1 Pteropus alecto | reverse complement strand
ATTAAATAAGAAAATATCCAAATTCTCCATTTTAACAAGGGATGAACATTCAATTTGTCCCAGTCTAAAAGGAAGCGACACACTTTCTGGAAGTATATTACACATACCTTTCTCATGATGGAAGCCCCATATGAATACCATATTCGTCATAATAAAGAGCACAGTGTGCCGATGTATGAGAGGCATGTTGTAGTAAAGAATAAGAGACTAAAAATTAAAAAAAAAA
>NW_006459233.1:0-226 GCF_000325575.1 Pteropus alecto | reverse complement strand
AAGCTTTAAGAGATAAATTACCTCAATTCTCATTTATTTTTTTATTTTTTATTTTATTTTTTGCCATTCTATGATCATTAAGAATCCCGTCTCTTCAAAGTGCGTAAAAACTCTACCTAAAAAAATAAATAAAATCAATTGTCTAGGCTGACTGTTTCTTGTCTGTTAGCATGTTTGTCCAGCCTTATTCAACTGACCTTCAAATCTGTCTGTCTTTTCTTATATT
>NW_006459232.1:0-226 GCF_000325575.1 Pteropus alecto | reverse complement strand
TTAGCCAGGAGGCTACTAACACGCTAAGAGAGCGATTTTAGCAGGGTGGGAGTGGGGGGAACAGGTGGCACAGCCAGATTCCTCCCAGGCCTGGAGGAATGGGACATGAGGAAGCGAACGAGCACAGGGGAACTGTTTCGCATGAGCAGGCCTTTTGGATTTTCCCACATTCCCCAAAGAACAGCCCCGGCGGGAGGACGGCCTGCCCCGGGCTGGCTCACCCGCA
>NW_006459231.1:0-226 GCF_000325575.1 Pteropus alecto | reverse complement strand
GACCTCCATGGTGACACCACCACCGATGGACTGAATACACGTGTATTTGCACCCATGCAGTGAAAGAAAACTATGACTTAGCTGTTTTGCAATGGTCATTTAAATATGGGACACTGAAGAATTCTTCTTGAATTAACTTAGCGGGCATTATTTCCACAGTACCATCATCTCTGTTGTTGATTAAATGCACCGTAATTTGTCATAAGAAGTGGACTCATCTGTCCCC
>NW_006459230.1:0-226 GCF_000325575.1 Pteropus alecto | reverse complement strand
AAAAGGGCTGAGTCTTAGTTTAATACTTAGAAGTTGAGCGACTTGGGCAGATGATTTATCTGTACTTTTCACTTTTTAACGAAAAAAATTGGGATAGTAGCAATAATAGTAATTCAAAATTGTCATGAAAATCAATGAAATTACATTTCTTAAAGTGATTTCTAAATTCTTAAATACTATTTAAATAATACCAGCTTGGGGTTGATCACCCAAGGTCAACATTTTC
>NW_006459229.1:0-226 GCF_000325575.1 Pteropus alecto | reverse complement strand
GAACCTACTACATTACTCACACTGTGTTTGACATCTAGGGTCTACAAAAAGGATAAGCTTTCTGCACTTAAGGTGTTTATTTTCTATTAGATGAAATAACTAATAAATAGGATATGATAAGCTAAACTGCATGATCAAGATAAGTACACGATGTAGAGGAATGAAACGGACTCAAACACAAAAAGGTCAGAGAAGGACTTTCAGAAGTTTTGAAGGGTGAGGAAAG
>NW_006459228.1:0-226 GCF_000325575.1 Pteropus alecto | reverse complement strand
TTTCCACGTTGGCTGCTGCTGCCACCTCTGAAATCAGCAAAGGACTCATGCCACAGAGGAAGGGTCCTGCTTCATCACATCTATCCAGGGGTTTAATGTTGGTGAATGGATACCCAAGCAAGAATACAAGATGGCAATAGGCCAGGCCTAGGGCATACTTAAACCTAGGAGTTCCTAAGGCCTTCTTTTGGAAAGAACTTTAAATACAGTTAGAAGAGCACAAAAA
>NW_006459227.1:0-226 GCF_000325575.1 Pteropus alecto | reverse complement strand
TCGTTTTTCCAGCCCAGTTGGCTTCCGTGGCTCATCGTGAGGAAATAACAATGGTCTCTCAGATGCCCATGAAGAGCAGGAGGGTTGGGGACTTTTGTCCCTTCCCTATTTTGTTTGCTTCTTCACCTATTATTCTCTAATGAAAATTGCGCTTTCTTCTGACAGAAGCCCAAATATTAAATAGGACCCAATTACGTGTAATTCAATTTATAGCTCTTCATAGAAG
>NW_006459226.1:0-226 GCF_000325575.1 Pteropus alecto | reverse complement strand
GGCTGATTGCAAACCCGGCCTGGGGCGTCTCCCCTGGACTTCTGCTCTCGCTTGTTTTTCTGGCTCAGAGGCGTCCCTGCCCAGACCAGGTGCCCGCGGGGTGACAGGGCTGTGATCGGGAGCGTGGGCTCCGACGTGGAAGAAGACGCATCCGCTGGAAACGACGTCACTGGCTCGGCACAGGTGCCAATGCTGTATCTGGACCGGGAAAACCTAGACATCAGAA
>NW_006459225.1:0-226 GCF_000325575.1 Pteropus alecto | reverse complement strand
ATGGCATGCTTAGCAGCACTCAGAAAGAGGCCTGAGAAAAGGGCCACCTTGAGAGGAGCTCTGACCTTCCATCTCGAGAACCGGAGGAGATTGATCCCACAAGGAGTGCGCCAGGGGAATAAACGTCCCGAACTCCCCAGGTCTCCCGCCCAAGCTTCTCACATGCTGTACCCAGTTGGAAAGTTGCTCTCTGGACCCAGAAAGCAAAGCAGCCCTTCGATGGAGT
>NW_006459224.1:0-226 GCF_000325575.1 Pteropus alecto | reverse complement strand
TGAAATTAAAGTCAAAGTGGTTAGGGGATTTCTTATGGGTCTCAAAGCAAGTTAATTGCAAAGCCACAACTATAATTCATGACTCTTAGCTCAGGTTTCTTCACTTCATGATGTTTCCTTCCCAAGCTGTGTGAATCAGTTAAAGTTCTGTGGTAGCAAACAACAGAAACCATCTTGGCAAACATAAACACACAAAAAAGGATTAATTGAAAGGAGATGGGAGAAC
>NW_006459223.1:0-226 GCF_000325575.1 Pteropus alecto | reverse complement strand
AACTATAGTCACCATGGTGTACATTACATCCCTACAACTCAGTGATTTTCTAATTATAATTTTGTACCTTTTCACTCACTTTGCTTTAATATTTAATGTAATTGATTTTTATTGGCAATCGATAGGAGATTTCCATGAGCAGAAATCCATTGCAAAGAATATGTGTCATGTGGAATCTAAATCACAAAATAAACAAACAAAATGAAAACAGACTCCTGGATACAGA
>NW_006459222.1:0-226 GCF_000325575.1 Pteropus alecto | reverse complement strand
CCAGATCCCAGCATGTAGCCCCTTCTCACTGGTGTCTCCTGGGCTTCAAAGCCTTTTATACTTTCTCACACCCAGCTACAGTTCACCCTGATTAGCTTCTGACCTTGCTGTTTTTCGCTAACCTGACTTACATCCTGTGTTCGTTTATTCAGCAGGTAGTAATTTCGAGTGCATTGTATGCCCACCACCAGTCCCCGCCCTCAGGAAGCTTCCTATTCCGAAAACC
>NW_006459221.1:0-226 GCF_000325575.1 Pteropus alecto | reverse complement strand
AGTGACGCAGTCATGCCATGGGAACTTTGAAAAGGAAATAGCTTCTCGAGAATAGCAGGGCACACCACTGAGCGTGGATGCAAATGGTAATGGGAATTCCCAAACCGTTCGATTCAACGTGCGTAACCAACTTCCTCTTTTTGCAGCGGCTCCGCCTCGGCCAGTCCTTCTCTCCGCGGGTCTGTGGCTCGAAATCCATCCTCCTCAGAATGTAAAATCCTCTTAT
>NW_006459220.1:0-226 GCF_000325575.1 Pteropus alecto | reverse complement strand
TCAAAGGCTCACAAAATCCAAAAAAGCGGGGTCTGGCCTCATCATGACCTGTACCTCTTGCTGAGCAGCACCAAGTCCGTCACTAGCGGAAGCCGGCTTCGGTTTCTGGCTAGGCCTCTCGAGGCACCTATAAGCCCAGCATAAGTGGCAGCCATTTGTGGATATCTTGCTGACTCTTACCAGGTGGCTTTGAAAGTGTACAGGCTGCAGCTACACATGGCCTACA
>NW_006459219.1:0-226 GCF_000325575.1 Pteropus alecto | reverse complement strand
CTTTCCATATTTCCCTTCCCCTCTCCCAATAATCTTAACTCTAGGCCTCCATCCCCTTGTGGTTATATAATTGCTACATATTCTGCACTCCACTTACCTACCGGATTCATTTTCTTCCCACAAGTTGGTCCTGTATCTCTGTCTTCAACTCTTAACTCTATATAATGACTTCTGGATCTGTATCGCCTGTTCAGAATACTCTACTGAGCCATACTCATATGTCACC
>NW_006459218.1:0-226 GCF_000325575.1 Pteropus alecto | reverse complement strand
TGGGGTCTATAAAAAATACTGTTGCCTGTTCCCTCACTTGCCTCATTCTGATTTGATTTTTCTTGAGCGTGGCCTGGGCATCTGGATTTTAAAGCTCTCAAGGTGACGAAAACATACAGCAAAGTTTGGGAACCACTGGCTCTCTTTAGATTATTTGTTTATGTGAGTTTGTATGCATGTGTGTCTTCTGGATTTCTTAGACTTTTTAATGCAGTTATTTAGGTGG
>NW_006459217.1:0-226 GCF_000325575.1 Pteropus alecto | reverse complement strand
CAAACTCTCTGGGATTTATCTGCGATCGAATTCTGGTCTCATTCCCATTAGCGCAACTGCAAGTTCATTAAATAACCCTCGGCAAGTTCGCTATGTTACGGTCTCGTTACAGGCAAAAAAATGCTGCTTCTTGTCCTGTGTCTCCTAAGTCCCACCCTCAGGTGACGATGTTCATTCAGGATGGAGTGAATGAAGGAGCAAGATGACATCTCGATGTCGTGCAATG
>NW_006459216.1:0-226 GCF_000325575.1 Pteropus alecto | reverse complement strand
GGTACGTCTGTCCTGACCGGTGGCCCAGTCTATCCGTAGGGTTTGATGGAGTGGACGTGTATGGTGACAGAAACAGAACGCAGGATGAGTTTACAGGCCGAAACAGCGAGCCACATCCAAGAGGATAATCTTTAGGTCCTGCTCTTGTGTCCAAGTAGAGGATGGTTATAATTTGACTAGATGAGACAGGGCTGTTTCACACATGGCTAAATTGTTCTACTTGTGA
>NW_006459215.1:0-226 GCF_000325575.1 Pteropus alecto | reverse complement strand
CTAAAGAAATTACCGAGTGGCGAGAATAAATGAGGAATCCCATGAGCACCCGGGGAAGAGAAAATAAAGGTTGAGGTGCCGTCGAGGACGACGCCAGGGGAGCCTCGGGTTTCCGCCCCGTCTGCAGAGCGTCCTGCCCACACGCGGGTCTCGTCCACGCGCACGGAAAACGCACAGACGTTTCCCAGCATGCCAGGGGGTGCGGGGCGGCGCCCGTGAGCTCGGT
>NW_006459214.1:0-226 GCF_000325575.1 Pteropus alecto | reverse complement strand
TGTGTGTGTGTGTGTGTGTGTGTTATCCTTACCAAGTTTTGATATCCAGGTAATATTGGCCTCATGAAAAAAGTTTGGAAGTATTGCCTCCTCTTCAATTTTTTTGGAAGTGTTTGAGAAGTATAGGCATTACATCTTTGAATGTTCAGTAGAATTCATTGGAGAAGCTAGTATTGGTATATTCCTTGAATCAAGTCGGCACTCTAACAAAGTACAGAAAGGAATT
>NW_006459213.1:0-226 GCF_000325575.1 Pteropus alecto | reverse complement strand
GAACACCATATTGCCCATTAAAAGAAGAATTAAATGTATTCAAGAGGAATGTTCTACTTCCTGTAGAAAGAAAGCACACTAAATTATCTGCTACGAAGCCTTTTGAAAACTTCCTTGACGTTATCAAATGTAAAATACGGCTAGATTCAAAAGAAAAATTATTATGTTTACCTCTCATATTTTTGCTTTTTCCCCCCAGCAGGATACTGCATAAATTATAAGTATT
>NW_006459212.1:0-226 GCF_000325575.1 Pteropus alecto | reverse complement strand
AGGGAGCAAGATGGCGTCTGGGAGCCCGAGACACCCGCCTCCCTAAGGTGTCTCCATAAGAACAGGAGCCGCCTCCTCCAGAAGAACGTTAACAATGACATTTGACAGCCGCGTTGGTATAAAGGAGAACGTAGTCCCATTACGTATCAAAATAGTTCCTTGACCTAAAACATTTTTTCCTTCTTCTGATCTTAAAGGAAATTAAAACATTTTTATGGGATCCCAA
>NW_006459211.1:0-226 GCF_000325575.1 Pteropus alecto | reverse complement strand
AGTGCCATGCGGCAGAGTGAAGGGATGGATGCTAGCTCGTCTTAGTGTCTCTGCAGTGAGCTCTGTTGACTGGCAGCACGGACAGCTGCATGTGGGTCCCAGGCCAGTGGCTATGATGGGCAGGAGGTCCGAGTTTTCGGCTCTTAGTGCACACGTCTGTGATGCTCTGGCGTCAGGCTTGAGCATTGTTGGTCTAAGGTGTTCAGCTTATATGGACCTTACAAGG
>NW_006459210.1:0-226 GCF_000325575.1 Pteropus alecto | reverse complement strand
TTTTCTTTGGATAAATACCCAGAAGTTTAATTGCTGGGTCAAAAGGTAGATTTGTTTTGAATTTTTTGAGAAACCTTCATTTTCCATAGTGGCTGTACGAATTTACAATCCCACCAACAGTGTATGAGGACTCCATTTCTCCATATCCTTGCAAACACTTGTTCTTCGATTTATCGATGGTGGCAATTCTAATTGATGGTGGCCATTCTGACAGGTATGAGGTGAT
>NW_006459209.1:0-226 GCF_000325575.1 Pteropus alecto | reverse complement strand
CCTCTGGGACAACATCAAGCATACCAACATTCTCAACAAAGGGATACCAGAAGGAGAAGAGAGAGAGAGAGCATAAAATTGAAAACCTAGTTCAAAAAATAATTATAGAAAACTCCCCTAACCTGGCAAAGGGAATAGATGTACAAGTCCAGGAAGCTCAGAGAGTGCCAAACAAGATGAACCCCAAAAGTGCCCACACCAAGGCACATCATAATTAAAATGCCAA
>NW_006459208.1:0-226 GCF_000325575.1 Pteropus alecto | reverse complement strand
GGGAGAAGCCAGCTTCTGCTTACCCAGCTTGGCTCCCAGTCATCCCCAAAACCAAGCCTGCTGAGGAAAGCTCCAAATCCTATGGCCTCATCCTGCCCTCTGAACATCTTCAGGGCACCATGGGCCATGAACTGACACATGAGAGTGATAAGGGCAGAGAAAACTCTTGATACAGCCTGGGCTGTCTTATCACTTTGTAGTATTGACTCAATCACTCCCTTTCTGA
>NW_006459207.1:0-226 GCF_000325575.1 Pteropus alecto | reverse complement strand
ATTGCTATTAAGAATAGTGTGTTGTTATAGCTTTTTTTTTTAAGCTTTTTTTTTAGCTTTGAACACTCATACATTGCTGATAGAATTACAAAGTATAGCAAATTCTCTGAGGAACAGCGACAGCATCAAGCCAAATTACAAATGTGCATGCCCTGTGAAGCGGAATCTATCTTCTGGGAATTTCCCCTATGTCTGTTATCTGCACATGGAAGAACCTCTGTATGTG
>NW_006459206.1:0-226 GCF_000325575.1 Pteropus alecto | reverse complement strand
GGAAGAATGTCTTGGCCAGATGGGTCCAGGATACATTCAGTGGTTTAGAGAAACTCCATGTAATAGAATGCTATATTAAAATCACACGGACCTGAACTACCGGCCTAAAGTTCCTTCCTAGTATTAGGCCAATAATACTGCACCCAAAGTCCTTATGCCATGAAGGTACCAGCCTCTAAACCAAAAGTTAGAAAAAGATGATGTTCTCTGACCCAGTCCTGGGTCC
>NW_006459205.1:0-226 GCF_000325575.1 Pteropus alecto | reverse complement strand
AAAAATAAGTATTCTGAGTTTCAAAATTAGTTGAGGACACTGTATTCTAGGTAAAGATTTGGAAAAATGAACATGAAAGAATAAAAAATTAAGCATGGTTTTTGATGTATGCTTATATATTACCTTTTGTAAAGGGAAAAGATGTTTAACATAGGGGGCCAGACTCCCATTGATTCTGTTGTTCGTTTTGATCCTACTCCAGTAACACATTAATGCTCATATCAAT
>NW_006459204.1:0-224 GCF_000325575.1 Pteropus alecto | reverse complement strand
CTAATGACTTAGGGATTCGCTGCATTATTCTTGCTACGTTTTACGTTTTACGTTTTACGTTTACTTAAAAATAGTCATAATAAAAAAAAAAACTTCAAGCGAAAGACACCATGACAACGAATGTTTAAAACGCATGGAAAGACAGTTAATACAATGTCGATTCAAAAAAGCGGACTGCGAAATAACGTATCTAGTATTTATTGTTCTTATTTGAGTTTACTTTG
>NW_006459203.1:0-226 GCF_000325575.1 Pteropus alecto | reverse complement strand
GATGGCAAAATTAAGGCACAGAGAGGTTATGTGATTGACTCAAGATCACCCAGCTAGGAAGTGGCCGAGCTGGGATAAGCCCAAGCACTAACCACTGCACCGTACAGGGCCGGGAGTTCACCAAGATGCTCTCGTGAGAAGAAGAGAGGTGACAGAGCTGAGTGACACCCTCACCCAGCCTGGAGCCCCACCCCTTGCATGATGAACAAGCAGCGAATGACAGAAA
>NW_006459202.1:0-226 GCF_000325575.1 Pteropus alecto | reverse complement strand
CCTCAGTACCTCCCCCTCTGGTCAGCGTCCCCTCAGTCCTCAGCGTGGATGGAGGAGCCGCTTCTTTATCCCTGTGAGCATCCAGCGATCAGCTTCATGGTCGTAGGTATGATATGTCTAATCCTGCACTGAGCTCTGTCCAGCGTATCTCACTCTTAATTGCAATAACCCACTCATTCCTCTTGGCCTCCCATAGATTGTAATTGCCTTGGTTTTAGAGCTGACG
>NW_006459201.1:0-226 GCF_000325575.1 Pteropus alecto | reverse complement strand
CCCGCCCAGGAGCAGTCAGGCTCACGGAGACGCACCGCAGAGCGGCGAAGCTGGGGGCTGGGGGGCGGCGGACTTAGTGTCTGGCCGGGACGGCTTGGGATTTGCAGGGCGAGGGCGTCCTAGGGAGCAGCAGCGAGGATGCGAGCACCCTGAGCGCCACCGGCCTGCACGCCGAAGCGGAGACCGCTACACGTGGGGTGCCACGGTGTTAGAAAGTCTCCGGACG
>NW_006459200.1:0-226 GCF_000325575.1 Pteropus alecto | reverse complement strand
CCTCACAACCCTATAATATGAATTCTTTAATCATTCCCATTTTACAGAAGAGGAGATCAAGGATCCCAGAGGTTGAGTAAATGCCTGAGACGCATGGCTTGTTGGAGCTAGGGTCTCACTCCAGCCATCGGACTCTGGAACTGTGCTCATAGCCACTGCACTGTGATGTTATACCTCATCTCAGGTGCTGTACTAGCCACTTATGGCAAAAAGGCCCAGGTGTAGG
>NW_006459199.1:0-226 GCF_000325575.1 Pteropus alecto | reverse complement strand
AGTCCTATCTCACACTCCCATACACTTGGGAGGAGATTTACTTAATAAGCTGTTATTTTAGAAATGTTTTAGAGAAGGTAAAATTTGCAAGCTAAAGGTTAAGTGCAGATATCAAACTGAAAAATTTAGATGACGCAAGATAATAAAGTTTTGCCTCACAAGCCGTCCTTGGTGTTAGAATCACAGATCCTTGAGAGACATGATTGCTGCCTAATTTTGATCTTTA
>NW_006459198.1:0-226 GCF_000325575.1 Pteropus alecto | reverse complement strand
TGGGTCCAGATTGATGGAATCACTCACCTCTGCCTCCCAGTCTAAGAAAAACAAAAATCCCTGTGGGTTCAAACCCCATGTTTAAAACACCTTCTGTTCCATACGTAATGCCAGACAAGACTCCGGTTTAATAATAAACCAACGGAGTCTGAACTGGAGCCAGCACTATGGCCCGGGGGGCACGGGATGCTGGGTCCTGGGCGCTTGCAGGCTCCCGGGGCCCACC
>NW_006459197.1:0-226 GCF_000325575.1 Pteropus alecto | reverse complement strand
AGGGAGGACAATCTTGGAGTCGTTAATGAGGTCCTCCATTCTTCCTCCTTCTATGAGATGAGAGCTAGTTTCCATAGGCCAAGATCTCTACAAGAGTTTTTGGTAGCAGGGGCTAGGTTAGGTGTTTATGGGCCTAGGTCTTCCGTCTGGAATTTGTTACTAATTGGATGATCTTGACATGGTGGGCCTGGGGCTGTCAGCTAGTTCCTTTTAGGAAGTCCAGGCT
>NW_006459196.1:0-226 GCF_000325575.1 Pteropus alecto | reverse complement strand
TGGGATATTGGAACTGTTTGGTTTTTTAAATGAGAATACATACTTTTTAACCTAAGGATTTTTGTTCATTTTGTTCGCTTGTTTGTTGAAAGATGAACGGATGACGGGAGAGACCTCAAAAGAGAAAACAGAGCCACCACGACTACGTCCGGGAGTGGCTTCCGTCCCTCGTTCAAGCCGGTGACACATCATGGGAACTGGTACCAAACGGGACAGTTGTAGTGCG
>NW_006459195.1:0-226 GCF_000325575.1 Pteropus alecto | reverse complement strand
GGTGGGCAGGGAACTAGGCAGAGACCAGAGGCCCGGCCCAGTCACAGCGCCCCCGATCTTCACAGCCCTCCAGGGCCTTGGGGGCCCCAGTCTTGAGCTTCAGCTTCTGTCCCAGATGCAGCCCCCCCGGCTCCCGGCCCCGGGCCCCACTCATCTCCCACCCGCCCTTCTCTGGGCCAGACGGGGGTAGGAAGGGTGCTCAGCACCTTCTCCTCACAGGGCGCAC
>NW_006459194.1:0-226 GCF_000325575.1 Pteropus alecto | reverse complement strand
CGGCCACCAGGTCACGGCAAAGGTGCGTCCACGTGCCACGGGGAGAGGCTGAGAACACGAGGTATGACAGCAGGGCCCACCTCCCGCGGCTTTCAGTCTTAGGATGCTCGAATCTACCCCGTCATCTGGTCTCATAATTTCTAACCTGGAAAATAGTTTTTTTAAAAGTTCAGTGAAAGGTGTAGTGAACATTTTCGCAGTCACGAGCAGCCCAGGGGTGACCGGC
>NW_006459193.1:0-226 GCF_000325575.1 Pteropus alecto | reverse complement strand
CCGTCCCCTGCCGCCCCCTGCTGTCCGCCAGCCTCTGGACAGAGTTGGTTTTCCCCGTTCGCATCCCGTCCGGCTTTGAGGACCCCATCTGGCTTCACAGATCTCACCCGGCTTCGCGAACCCCATCCTTGACGCACGCTCGCTCCTTCGGCGGCCCAGGCCCCGTCCTCCTGGGCGCAGGCTCACCACCGTGCAAGCCCCGTCCCTGCCACAGCTGTCCTCCGGC
>NW_006459192.1:0-226 GCF_000325575.1 Pteropus alecto | reverse complement strand
CAGGAAAAGAGGTAGGAAGGGGAATCACAGAGGAGCGGGGTGGGAACTGGAGGAGGAAAGGTCGTGTAAGGCTTGTGGGCATCATATAGGACTTTCTGGTTGTGTAATGAAAGGGGGTTCTTAGTATGCTCATTTTACTCGAGCTTGCTTTTCTTATTTAATAGTATATATCATGGACACCCCTTCAGGTTCATAGATAGAGGTCTCATTTTATATATATATTCAT
>NW_006459191.1:0-226 GCF_000325575.1 Pteropus alecto | reverse complement strand
TAAAGGCGCTGTGGGTCAGGACCGCTTCTTTCCTACGCTTGTCTGACAGGGTCCCCATCGTACGCGTGCCCCAATTTCGTAACTGGAGCTGGGACTTCGGTTACGACTCTCAGCACTTCCTACCTGGGGCACGGTCCCTCCCCGTGGAACGGGGCGAGCACCTGGCGCTGTGTGTGCGTCAAGCTCTAGGCTCCTCCCCAGCTGGTGTACGGCGTCTAAATTCTCT
>NW_006459190.1:0-226 GCF_000325575.1 Pteropus alecto | reverse complement strand
CTGCTAACGCCGCACAGAGAGAGACAGCGAGATGTCGTGGGACTCCTGGCAGCACCATCTCTGGAGAAGTCTTGGCAAAACACATCAAACCCGAACCGGACCACGCGTCTGCGTTTAATGACCGGTGTATAGGAGAGGCAGGGGGCAGACGAGAGCGTCAGATGATGCCGTGGGGCTGTAATCACAAAATTCAGACTGCTGGAAGCTCTCCAGGACGACGGGGCCA
>NW_006459189.1:0-226 GCF_000325575.1 Pteropus alecto | reverse complement strand
GCCTGAGCCAGGCCTCCATCCAGGCTGCCCTGTGGGTCTCCTCTGAGACCATCCTTGGTGACCTCCCTGGACCCCACTGAGGGACAGAGTTGACTAAGACCCCCAGAGAGGCTGGGCCTTGCTGCAGCTCCCACAGCAGTCGGGGGCAGAGCGAGGTTTGCTCCATCCTATCCTCTTGCCTCAGGATAGAGACACCTAAACTTGAGAGCGACCTCAGAAATTAAGA
>NW_006459188.1:0-226 GCF_000325575.1 Pteropus alecto | reverse complement strand
AATTAAAATTTTTGGGGTGACATTGGTTAATAAAAATCAAGGTTTCCAGTGTACAATTCAATGTCATCTGTAATCTCTGCCTTTTAATTCAAATGTTTAGAACATTTACATTTAATGTTTAATATGGTCAACATATGCGGGGTTAAATCTACCTTCTTACTGTTTTCTATTTGTTTTTTGTTTGTTTTTACGCTACAGTACCTGGTCTTCCTAAGTGGTCTCCCAT
>NW_006459187.1:0-226 GCF_000325575.1 Pteropus alecto | reverse complement strand
CAGAAAATGGCCTCAATCAAAGTCAAAGATCATACACTGCCAGGCTTATCATGAGTGAGCCTGGGAGGAGGGTCAACTGTTTGAAAAGTTATTATTATCCTTTTCGCCACTTCCTATCTCCCCTACTCCCAGAGCATCCCATATATCTCACAGGCATCCAGGGTCCTTAAATGTCAGTTAAAATTACATTCTGGAATGTAACTGGTGATAACAATAGCTACTGTTA
>NW_006459186.1:0-226 GCF_000325575.1 Pteropus alecto | reverse complement strand
TGGAGGGAGGAGGAAAGCGAGGCACAGGGCAGTTCGGTAACATTCCTGAGGACAAAGTGCTAGGAAGTGGCGGAGCCAGGAATCGAACCCACGCTTTGTGGCTCCAGAGCCCGCCCCCGCCACAAAGATGCAAGAGAGCAGAAGCGAGAGAAGCACCAGCGAGGAGGTGCCCCGGAAGGCAGCGAAGGAGGGCGAGTCCACCCGAGCGGGGAGGAAGGGATGTGTC
>NW_006459185.1:0-226 GCF_000325575.1 Pteropus alecto | reverse complement strand
TATTTAATCATACTTGCTACCCTCAGTCTCAGTCCGTCAGCGTTAGCAACAGTTTCAGTAGAGTTTGCTCAGATTCTCCTAGGGCTCCGTGGCGTTCTCTCTCGGAGGGTATTGGGGGAGGAGCCCTCTGGTATGGGAGTTGGGGGCTGTAGCTCAGCCTCAGTTTTGCAATTGCGGCCAGTAAAAATCAACTGTTGCTTTTCTGGCATCCTGCTTCTCTGCTTTC
>NW_006459184.1:0-226 GCF_000325575.1 Pteropus alecto | reverse complement strand
TTGAATATCTTTCATTGACCCTGGACTTCTGTACACTTTATGAACATAACCTCAGGAAAAAATTTGTTTATTCTACAAAGATGTTCACTACTACTGTTAAGATATACCTGCATTATCTTAGAAGTTAAGGTAATGGTGGAAGGTGATGCTGAAAAGCTGACTCTGAAGACAATGGGTGTAGTTTCAGATCCTTGATCCACCTCTTACCAGCTATATGGCTTGGGAG
>NW_006459183.1:0-226 GCF_000325575.1 Pteropus alecto | reverse complement strand
GATAGGAGAAGCATTGCCTTAGATGATCTGACCACAGGGACTTCACCAAAGTGAGAGCTTCCTTGTTTCTCAGGGATTTCCCTCCACCCCTTACCAAGCTCCTTCAAGTTTTTTAGGCCTTATCAGCATGATATCAGTAATGTAATAGATGTGTAGTGCTCTGTGGGAGTGTCAGAGAAATACCGCTCTCTTTCAGGTAATTGATGTGATTCCTGTGTATGAGAAT
>NW_006459182.1:0-226 GCF_000325575.1 Pteropus alecto | reverse complement strand
CAGGTCTTGGGGTCAGGACTACCCAGGCCTCTTCTGTGAACTGTATGGACTGAGAACCAAGAGAGATCAAGAGGAAAGAGGTCTCGCTAGAGAGAGCTATCCCGGCCCCTCTCAATGGCTACGGGGGCCAGATGATAGCGTCGTAGGTCAAGATAAAGCCTTTCCCTGGGCTCTGCATGAGCTGGAGCATCGTGGTAGCCCGAAGTTTAAATACTATACATTTAAA
>NW_006459181.1:0-226 GCF_000325575.1 Pteropus alecto | reverse complement strand
AGGGTCACTTGCTCTCCTAAATTCTTTCCTGATGTGTTAAACGAGGGTATTAAATGAGGAAACTTTACCAGGTGGCTTCCAGAGATCCATTTAGTTCCAAAATTCTAAGGTTAATTTCACTTAACAGGCAATGTTGATGTTAGTTCCGCTATCATTTCTATCACTAGGTTTAAGACCACAACATAGCAGATTACCAGAATCAGAGCCATTTCTAATCAATAATTTT
>NW_006459180.1:0-226 GCF_000325575.1 Pteropus alecto | reverse complement strand
CGATATCGTTCATTCTCTCCAGCATTGAGACTGCACTGAGGAGTCAGTTCTTGCCCTGTGGGGAGGGATACTCACTGGGAATTTTGGTCTCTGCACTTTGAACATGGACTTTCTGCCCCCACAATGTGGGACAAAAAACTTCTGTCATTTAAGCTGCCCAGTCATTGGTGATTGTGATAGCAGCTTGAGCACATGAGACAGACTGTGGTTCTGAGAAGTGGGTGCT
>NW_006459179.1:0-226 GCF_000325575.1 Pteropus alecto | reverse complement strand
TCAAAACAGCATGGCACTGGCATAAAAACAGATATGGAGACCAATGGAACAAAATAGAGAGTCCAGAAATAAATCCACGCCTATATGGTCTCTTAATCTATGACTATGGCAGCCAGAATATACAACGGAGTAAGTAACAGTCTCTTCAACAAATGGAAAACTGGATGGATACATGCAAAAATAAGAAACTGGACCACCTTCTTACATCATATATAAAAATAAACTC
>NW_006459178.1:0-226 GCF_000325575.1 Pteropus alecto | reverse complement strand
GAAATTGAAAAGGGAAAACAGTAACTAGGTCATTGTGAAGTATTAGCAAGCCAAGTGTATTTTAAAGGTACAGAAAGGACAGACACCTTCTGTGGTGACCGCATCTGGACGAGGATCGTGCCAGCGGCGTTTGCGGAAAAGTCCACATAACATCCATGTCCACGCAGGCTCAGATCCACGCTGGTGTGTTACACGCGGGCAGGCGCTGCGTGTCCCCACTTCTGCT
>NW_006459177.1:0-226 GCF_000325575.1 Pteropus alecto | reverse complement strand
CATGGAAGGGAGAAACTACAGAATATGCAGGAAACTATAAGCAATTAGGCATTGCTGGGGTATGAACTGAGAAACAGGGGTTTGCAGGAAACAGGTATAGAGAGAGTTTTAGAAGCCAGATCACAAAGCTCTGGCTTTCTCCTATGTAAAAGGGAAAAGCCACTGAAGAGTTTAAGTAAGGAAATATCAGAATCAGATCTATATTTTTATTTTATTTGTGGCCTAG
>NW_006459176.1:0-226 GCF_000325575.1 Pteropus alecto | reverse complement strand
AACGATTTCATTTATGTATGACACTTTGGAAAAGCAAAAGGGGCGAATAGCAGGTCGGTGGTCACAAGGAGTTGGGGATAGAAGGAGCTGATCGACTCTGCTGGGTATTTTAAGAAAATATATTGGTGGTTACTTGACCGTGCGTGTCTCATACAACACTGAAGGGTACATTTTGTTATGTGTTAACCACGCCTCAATAAATCCGATATGACATTTATACTTATAT
>NW_006459175.1:0-226 GCF_000325575.1 Pteropus alecto | reverse complement strand
AGGCTTGGGGACAGCAGCTGCCCTGATGTTACGGCTGGAGAACACGAGGGCTACCGTGGCGGGGGTGTGCAGGATGGGGCCCAGGGGAGGTCTGGACACAGCGTGACCAGGCGCCCGCCCACAGGCCTGCCCGCGCACCGGTCCAGCATGAACGACGCGCTGACCGCGGGACGCACGCCGCGTACCTGTGTGCGGGCCAACGTGTCTCTTGACACGCCAACACACA
>NW_006459174.1:0-226 GCF_000325575.1 Pteropus alecto | reverse complement strand
ACTCCTTCAGAAGAGCAACCATTTCTGTCTTGGCTCTAACTTGGGCACAAATTTATTCATTTATTCATTTTTTCATTCGTTCCATGAATGGAACAGCATTAACTATATGGATTCTGTTCTAGGACTGGCATTATAAAGCAAATAAAATAGATATGGCTTTTATTCTTAAAATCTCAAGAGGACTTCTGACAAGTAACTAGGAAATTAAAACTCAATGTTTTGATGC
>NW_006459173.1:0-226 GCF_000325575.1 Pteropus alecto | reverse complement strand
CTTAGTCACGTCTGCAAAGACCTTTTTTCCAAATTAGGCCACGTTCACAGGAGCCAGAGTTAGGAGTGGGCATGACCTTCACGGCCACCATGAAGCCCACGACAAGCCTCAAAGCTAAAATAGGGTGTAGGTCCAAGCTTGGAAGTGTGCGGGCCCCAGGGGGGCCCAGGATGTCACTCCTGCTGCTCCCTGCAGCCTCCTGCGCATAGTGAGACTGCGTCAGGCC
>NW_006459172.1:0-226 GCF_000325575.1 Pteropus alecto | reverse complement strand
TCCTGATGAGAAGCTGCTGTGAGCTGGGCTTAACAGTAGCCTCCTCCACTGCTTTTGAGCACTCCTTCAATAGAATAGCAACCTCCTTTGGAGTCTTGGGAGGGTCAGGAATATAAACTTTCTTGCCTTTAATCATTTTAAGTAATGCTTTAGCTGGTGTAGATTAAGAGTTGGGGTCTTAATATTCCTCGGGAGAGAGCTAGAATGACACCATTTCCAAGAGCAA
>NW_006459171.1:0-226 GCF_000325575.1 Pteropus alecto | reverse complement strand
CACTGCAGCACGTTCTGGACACACCGTGGAGCCCAGGTCGGCCCCAAATGAAGGGAGCAGACAGGGCCACAGGGCATAACCGCGCTCACCTGGCCGCACCCCCCAGCGCTGTCCTCACGGGCCAGCGCCCCTGACGCCCCACGCACCCGCTCGGCTCCTCCCAGCCTGCGGCCTACAGAGGCCGCTGATAGACCGGGCCACTTTCCCAGGGATGGAAGAGACGGCT
>NW_006459170.1:0-226 GCF_000325575.1 Pteropus alecto | reverse complement strand
GATTTCTGTTCTGTCATAGAAACTTCTTTGGTTCTGGGGTCTCAGAATTTATTTGTGATGCAGTGAAGGTCAAAGCCAGGGTTGTAAAAATACAGGAGAGCCAAGCCGGTCCTTCGAATAGCATGTATAGCATGTTGAAGGGTGTTGTCCTGAGGTTTAAATGATTTAATCAGTGTAAAGTGACTGACACATATTAGGTTCAAGAAATGTTTGGATTGCCTTCTCA
>NW_006459169.1:0-226 GCF_000325575.1 Pteropus alecto | reverse complement strand
CAGGGTTCTGGAAGACACCGTCATGTTCCCCCAACTACAATGACTTAATGGTCTTATGGGCAAATATGATTTGAAAAGTCCGGGTTGAACAATCTTTTTTTTCCTCCTCTTTAATTTCCCCGCCCCCTACTTCCACCCCTAACCTAGGGATGTTGCTGTTTCCCCCTTAAGAACTAGATCTCTGAAGGTGAGGGGTCTCCTCCCACATGCTCACGGACTGGCGTCC
>NW_006459168.1:0-226 GCF_000325575.1 Pteropus alecto | reverse complement strand
CTTTGCTATCCTGAATCCATGTTCATCAAGAGTCCCCTCTTAACTGGAGGCAGTTAGGCTTAATGTCTTCTCAGATTCAGTATTGACTCTCTTCTTTGTCCCCCAGATTCCCTACCCTTGTTTGAAAAGACTTATTGCTTCTTTTTATGGAAGGGGTTGTACAAACAGGAACCCCAGGCCAGAAATAGGATCCTTGAGTTCTGAACCATCCTTTCTCCTCCATCAC
>NW_006459167.1:0-226 GCF_000325575.1 Pteropus alecto | reverse complement strand
GGGGAAACCGAGGCTCAAGGTGAAGCCGCTTGCCCAAGGTCCGGCGACCTGAGGCCTTACCTTCTGGCTTTGGGGTATTTCCGATATTTTCGACCACTCTGAAATCCAGCACATGTTTGTTGAGAACCTCGCGGGTCCCCTGCCTGGAGCAGGGTGGTCCACACCCGCACAGAACTCAGGGCTGCAGCAACTAGGGTCCCGCCCCCTTCGCCTCTATTCATCACCT
>NW_006459166.1:0-226 GCF_000325575.1 Pteropus alecto | reverse complement strand
CCATAACAAAACTCCACTGGCTGGGCGGCTTAAACAATGGACATGCATTTGCTCACAGTTCTTGAGGCCGGAAGTCCAAGGTTAAGGTGCTGGCCACTTTAATTTTGGGTTCTCTTCCTGTCTTGTAGATAGATAGCTGCTTTCTCGTCATGTCCTCACGTGACCTTTCTCTCGTGCCTGCAGAGGAAAAAAGCTCTGTGTCTCATCTTCTTACAAAGACATCGGT
>NW_006459165.1:0-226 GCF_000325575.1 Pteropus alecto | reverse complement strand
GGCTTTTCCCTGAAATGCAGAGTGAAGGAGAAGCCTCTGCCCGCAATAGCTTCCATGTTCTCTGATCATAAATTTGAGCCCAGTTAATCAAAAGGACTCCTTCCTGGCAAATATATTCTTTCTCAGGGCCAATGCCTCCAACCCAATTTCGTATCCACTATCACCTCCCTTTCTTCTAGTTAGACCATCACCAATTTATTTGCCCATTCCCTCGTACTCACCAGCA
>NW_006459164.1:0-226 GCF_000325575.1 Pteropus alecto | reverse complement strand
ATCTCCCCTCTCTCTGGAATGTCACTGCTACTGATGACCACCTTACTCTTCTCCAAAGACTCTCCTCCAGTGCTCTCGCCTTGGAGCTTCGAGGCCGTAAGTGATGAGCCAGGTGGGAAACCGTATGGCTGGGGCGGGCTTTCTCCTCCACGCTGCTGACACCCTGCCATCCCGGGCACCGCAGGGTCTCGAGCAGCATCTCCGGCCTCCACCTTCCAGCAGCACC
>NW_006459163.1:0-226 GCF_000325575.1 Pteropus alecto | reverse complement strand
TCCGGGTCATGGCTCTCGGACTGCCCTGCATTGCTGCTCCTTCTTGGTGCCCATTACAGAGGTAACTTTTTAAAATTGGACTTACGTGAGGCTCGCGGGCCCAGGGCCCTCCCTCTGCTTACCATTCTCTGCCCCCTCCTCCCCCATGCCTGATAGCGTGCCAGGCTCGTTTTCATTGTTGGATAAATGAGACCAAATGCTATCCTTCCACATGTCCTGTTTTTAT
>NW_006459162.1:0-225 GCF_000325575.1 Pteropus alecto | reverse complement strand
CATCCACCATCCATCCATCCATCATCCATCCATCCGCCCACCCACCATCCATCATCCACCATCCACCATCTATCATCCATTCACCTATCATCCATCCATTCATCCATCCACCATGCATCATCCATGCATTCACCAACATCATCCATTCATCCATATTCATCATCTATCCATCCACCATCCTTCATTCATTCATCCACCATCCATTCATCCATCATCCATCCATCC
>NW_006459161.1:0-225 GCF_000325575.1 Pteropus alecto | reverse complement strand
ATGTCTATTTGTTTGTGTCTTCTTTAATTTCTTTCACCGTGTTTTGTAGTTTTCAGTGCTCACATTTTCATCTTCTGAGTTAAGCACATTCCCAAGTATTTTATTCTTTTCAATGCTTTTGTAAATGGGATTTTGTTCTTGATTTCTTAATTTTGGGTAGCTCACTGCTATTATATAGAATGCATTCATTTTTTTGTATGTTGATTTTGTATCATGCAACATTAC
>NW_006459160.1:0-226 GCF_000325575.1 Pteropus alecto | reverse complement strand
GACAAAGGAGGAATTAAGAAGCTCCCTGATGATTCGTCATCATCTAGCAAAACCCCTGTGTAAGGGCTATAATGTAGGAGTCATACTGATTTCAGGGGTATTCCACCTTCTCCCCTCCCCCACCGTTAACCACATCTCTATCATTGCAGTTCTCCAGCCATGACAACCATCCCCCCACAAAAAAGAAAAAAGAAACCCTCTAAAAGCCCCCCAAATAAGTATTCTT
>NW_006459159.1:0-226 GCF_000325575.1 Pteropus alecto | reverse complement strand
TAATAATAATAATAATAATAGTAATAGTAATAATATAGAAGCATCCCTTCCCCACGCCTTTCTACTGCACGCTTGAAGCACCTGTCTGAAGTGGGTGCCCTCATGGGTGGCTTGTCACGGTGGCGGACGCCCTCGGGCCGTTCGTCCTCTGTGGTGCCTGGAGATTCTGGGGCTGGGTCCCGAGATCCCACCTTGAAGTCCTGACCACGCTGGTCACCCCAAGTTA
>NW_006459158.1:0-225 GCF_000325575.1 Pteropus alecto | reverse complement strand
GAGGTCACAGTTTCCTCTAACAAATGTAGAGTAATCGGTTGACCTTGGAAGTTGATCAGACTCCCCTTATACCCTCTAGCGGACAGGTTGTTACTGGGACCCGGGTCCTTACTATTCAGTTGGGCAGTGCTCCTGGGTTGGTTCCTGTGCCTCTCCTGGTTCCATTGTGCTTCTGGGGCGACCGCCCAATGTCACTGGAAGAGACGTTTCTCCCCTTATGGGCAA
>NW_006459157.1:0-225 GCF_000325575.1 Pteropus alecto | reverse complement strand
CGAGCTGTCCACTGCTTTACCCCTGCGTCCCTCCTGTTAGCGGTGTGGCCTCACATGTCTCGTTAGCCCAACTATGTACTACCTTGCTAAGTGAGATCGGTTTTAGTAACTTCAGGAACTAAAATGGTCTCGAAGTCAGTAATTTCTCCTCACCCAAGGCTAGACTGTTGCATACAGAACCCACTGTGAGCAGGGATAGGCACCAAGTATCTAAGGGGCTGTGAG
>NW_006459156.1:0-225 GCF_000325575.1 Pteropus alecto | reverse complement strand
GATGAGAGAAAAGAGAAGAACCATGAACTAAATATCTCTAAGAGGTCAGAGTAGAAGATACATGAGCATAAAGCTGGCAAGGAGCTGATGGAAGTGAAGTTATGTTAGCGTGGAACATTAGCGCATATATTTCGGGATGCTGGATAATTCCAAGTAATGGCCGGTTCCAAGATAAGATTGTGGGTGTGGCTGGCTGCAGTAGAGTTGAGGTTTGGGTCATTGACG
>NW_006459155.1:0-226 GCF_000325575.1 Pteropus alecto | reverse complement strand
AGAAATCATTTTCATTGTTTTCTGGCAGCCGAGGCGAACTGGGAAAGCCTCGTCAGGACCGGTTCCGAGGTGACGCCGACTCTGACCAGTGAGGAAGGGGTTCGCTGTGGGGACCGGAGGTCACGACACGCCGTCTTCTACGCTCAGCCAAGGGTCGGCAGTACCATGGCCTGATCTTGCCTCATCGTCGAAGGAAAAGTCACGAAGAGCCAACGCGACCAAGCCC
>NW_006459154.1:0-225 GCF_000325575.1 Pteropus alecto | reverse complement strand
AAATTCAGCCCATCTCCTGACTTTCCTTTCATATCTACATTAAAGGGCTGAAGATCCCATCCTCAGGCTACTCAGGGCCCTTCCTGGTCTTTCTGGGAATTCCTAGGTGCTTACACTCTCTTGGTGATTATTCGTATCATCAAACCCCAGGAACAAAGACGGTGTGTGAAATAGACTTTTACTAAAGATGGGTGGTAGCAGAGGAGGACTGCAGCACACAACAGG
>NW_006459153.1:0-225 GCF_000325575.1 Pteropus alecto | reverse complement strand
TTCAACTGAGCCCACTGCCCAGATCTTCAGAGCACCAGCTCGTCTGGGACTATGGGTAATAAATTTGAATTCTCCTTCTCTCCGAGTTAGTTCTTGGTTTTTCGTTGGAGTGGGTTCTGAAGCTTTTGGGATATTTTCCCACAACACTATAGCCGAAATGACAAATGGGGTCCTGGGGAAAGGCGATGTTACAGAATCACTAACCCATGTGTCAGGGTCCAGCTG
>NW_006459152.1:0-225 GCF_000325575.1 Pteropus alecto | reverse complement strand
AGAAATGACTATTTGATATGCTTTGAGGAAACCTGTGTAGGAGGCCTCTTAGGAATAACCTGCTCAATTAGGGGTGGGCCAGGATGTATTTGCTTTTTCGAAGTTATTGAGTGCCGAAAATAAGCAAAGCCTGATACAAGGTCAGATCACTCTCCAAAGCTCCCAACACCCTGTGAAGCACTGTCTCAGAGCCCTGGCTTCCCTGGTTTGGCTTCAACAATGGCA
>NW_006459151.1:0-225 GCF_000325575.1 Pteropus alecto | reverse complement strand
GTTATGCCCACCTGACCTTGATCTCCCTCAATTCTACTGCCAGGCTTCTGTCAGAAGTAGCGGGCAATAGCAGAACCCTGGCCATTCACTGACATGACAGGGAAAAGGGCAGCCATGGTCATGGGGCAGGTGTGGGCAGGAGGGGACAGTGTGGAGTCCAAGGAGTCAAAGAGTGAGAGCAGGCAGACGTTTAGCCAAGAAGCCATCCTGGGGTGATGGGGAGAT
>NW_006459150.1:0-225 GCF_000325575.1 Pteropus alecto | reverse complement strand
TTTTTCTTGAGCAAAGGTGTTGTGTCCAGAGGCAGAAAGGGAAGCATTAAGAATCTTTAAATTATGGTTGTAATGCTAGACCAACATGTACAACATGTAGACATAAACAGGTAGAAAAGACTTGCTGTCATTATTGCTGGATTTTCAGTCATCCACACATAGTGCTGAACTATTTTAAAAGTCATACTAGCTATTTTTGCAGTTGCAGTGGAACATATCAAGCTT
>NW_006459149.1:0-225 GCF_000325575.1 Pteropus alecto | reverse complement strand
ACAGCTAGAGACAATCTTGCTAGTACACATAAGCCCAGTATATGAAATGATAGGGCAAGTTCCCTGGTTCTGTGGACTCAGAGTGACTCAGTCTGGTTCTAAGTGCTCCTGTGTTGTGCTACATTGAAATATTGAACCACAGCCTTCAGGTTTTTTTTTTTCGGCGGGGGGAGGCATTGCGGGGTGGCTGGTTATAGCACAATTAACATCTGGAACCCAAGTCTT
>NW_006459148.1:0-225 GCF_000325575.1 Pteropus alecto | reverse complement strand
ACACAGGGCGAACAGGAGGCTGGAGGGCTGGGGCAGGGGGCTCGCAGGAAGGCCAGGGAGGAGGACTCGAGCCGGGAAGGCGGGTGGCCGGTGCCCCTGGCAGGACTGCAGCCGTGGGAGGGGTGACAAGTGGCTAGATTCTGACTATTCTGCAGGTAGGGACCACGGCTGTGGCCGCCCCTCAGAAGCAACGTGCTGGATGAAAGGGGAGTGACACGGGAGAGA
>NW_006459147.1:0-225 GCF_000325575.1 Pteropus alecto | reverse complement strand
CATAACAGGCAGTTTTATACAGTCTTGTCATTCCTGCACAACTGCAGATATAAGGAAGAACATTGATTGATTGGCAAGCTATGAGAAAACTGTTGTTAGCTGGAGAGTCTTCGAGGTAGGGAGAGGTAGCTATGAGAAAACCGATGTTAGCAAGAGAGTCCTTGAGGTGGGGGAAGGGCAGTCAGAAATGAACTCATTCGAGCAACAAATGGCCAGGCAGGGTCA
>NW_006459146.1:0-225 GCF_000325575.1 Pteropus alecto | reverse complement strand
AACATATCATGAACTTCTTTCCAAGTCAGTAAGTATATAACTTTCAAAGTTATTCCATTGTGGGGCTATATTACAGTTGATATATCTTTCACCCAACTTTTAGGCACTAAAAATTTTTTTAGGCATTTCGATTGTAGATAAAAGATTTAGACCTATGTGTGGGACAAGTTTAAAGCCTGTCCTCATTCCGTTATTGCATGGGGTCCTTATTTAGGTACTAGAGGG
>NW_006459145.1:0-225 GCF_000325575.1 Pteropus alecto | reverse complement strand
AGCAACCCACTGCTTCTGATTTGAAAAAGAACCAGCTAATTCCCCCCTATATCCTAAAGTATAAATAGACATACAATGTGGGGTGGGAGACCTTTGGCTGCATTGGCTCCAAAGAAATAGCTGCTTGAGAATGTCAGAGAGTGTGTGTGGTACTCCATTGCCTATTTCTGCAATGTTAATGTGAAAAATATCACTTTTCTGTCATGCAGCAGAACTGGGAGACTT
>NW_006459144.1:0-225 GCF_000325575.1 Pteropus alecto | reverse complement strand
GCGACTGTTACTACCCCTCATTCTGATCATACTCTGCTCTTGTAACAATGCTAATTAGAAGTAATATCATAAGGCAATCAATGTAAATTAGGCCATCATAGTACTATGATATTGCTGAGAGACCTGTTTCTGCTGCCAATATAAGTTTGAGACCCCTTAAGTTTTTTGGAAGTCTTCACAATGATGTATGACTCCATATCCATTACAGTTGTTAAAATTAAAAAC
>NW_006459143.1:0-225 GCF_000325575.1 Pteropus alecto | reverse complement strand
ACCTCAGCCTTCTGATGCTACAGCTTCATCTCCTGATTGTATCTAGTGAATGACACCCTTGCTAACCATGTATCTCTTGTCCGTAAGGACACCAGGTCTTTGGGGCCCTGTCCTGCTTCTCAGCAGTCTGACCGTTCTGCCTCATATGGTATTTGTGTCCAACTTCTTTCTGATGGCTGCCTGCTGGCCTCTGCCATTCCCAGATCTCAACGACCTGTTGATGCT
>NW_006459142.1:0-226 GCF_000325575.1 Pteropus alecto | reverse complement strand
TAAGTGTTAAATGGAAAATAATGCAGAAACTAAGCGTAAGAAATAACTGAGTATTATACGAGTTAAGGAAGCTGCTTCATTGAGGAAATTCTCCCAGCCTCTGGTGCAGTGGTTCGAAGTTGTGGCTCTGGAATCAACCTGCTGCAGGTCAGATCTCAACTCTTTTAGGAGCTGTGTGGCTTTTGACCTCTAGTTAAATGCTTAACCTTTTTTTGCTTTTGTTTCT
>NW_006459141.1:0-225 GCF_000325575.1 Pteropus alecto | reverse complement strand
TCAGGCTTTGAGTTCATGTTAGGGTTAGGGTTAGGATTAAGTTTAGGATTCGGTTTAGGATTATGTTTAGGGTTAGTTTTAAGGTTAGGTTAGGGTGACCGTTAGGGTTTGGTTTAGGTTACAGTTAGGGTTATGGTTAGGGTTATTGTTAGGTTTAAGGTAAGCCTTAGGTTTATCTTAGGGTAAGGGATAGTGAATGGGATTAGGTTAGGGTTTTTCTTAGTA
>NW_006459140.1:0-225 GCF_000325575.1 Pteropus alecto | reverse complement strand
ACCCTGCTCTGCAGTAAAACATATTTTACATTACAATCCACTTCTACACACCCATATGTGTTGTGCATGTACACACACATTGATATGTGACTGCAATTTTTAAAAATTTAGGAAGCAATACTTACTCTTGTGATACACTCATATTTATTTTAGTCTATATCCACTTGTTTGCTTGTTTGTTTAAGCACCATACCTACAGACTGGCAGCTCAGAATGGATTGTCAG
>NW_006459139.1:0-225 GCF_000325575.1 Pteropus alecto | reverse complement strand
AGGATCCCTCTTCTACGTGACCTTTGCGACAATGCAGTCGCCTGCAAAGAGACCAGATACGCAGCTGTGACCTGCAGCGAGCACATCCGTGAGAGTCAAACTAAGCCGGCAGGCTTCCCGTGAACACGGCGGCCATGGGGACCGGGACGGTGATCGGCTCGGGGCAGGGGACCCCGACTCTGTAGCGGGTGCTTTCATGCTCCCACAGTTCCCACAATGTGTCCC
>NW_006459138.1:0-225 GCF_000325575.1 Pteropus alecto | reverse complement strand
TTTTACAAAAAGGGAAGGTGAAGGTCAGAGTGATCAAGTAACTGGCTCAGGATCACACAGCTAATAAGTAGTGGAGCCAGGATTCAAACCCTGCCCGCCTGGCCCTGGAGTCGATGCTCTTAACCACCGGCAGGGCGCCCAACCTTCCTGCTTTGCCTGGAGCTGTCCTGGTTTTCGTGCTGATAGTCCTGTGTCCTTGGAAAGCCCTGGGATCTGAGCAAACCA
>NW_006459137.1:0-225 GCF_000325575.1 Pteropus alecto | reverse complement strand
AGTCTTTAAATTTGACTACCCTGATCTTTTTGAAAATTAGACAGTGAATAAACAAAACCACAGACAATATCCCACCCACCCACACACACACAATTCATACAAGCATCTATTTTGAAAAGAATAAAGTATGACAAAATATAATACTTTATTAAATTTTGACACTAATGGAAAATTTGTATTTTAAACTGTCTTGGTACTTTAGGAGAGAAAATGCATACTCTTTCT
>NW_006459136.1:0-225 GCF_000325575.1 Pteropus alecto | reverse complement strand
TCTATTTTGTATTTACTTTTATGAAACAGGAAACTAATTTGAGTTCAGTAGAGTTAAGGTTCCATATATACTCTGTTTGGGGGTATAGTATATGAAAACAACCACAATGATACTTTATCTTACTGGTAATAAAAGAGAATGCACTTTTCCATATAAATGATTTTCCCAGATAATTGATGATTCTGTCTACAAGAACTGAAATATTTTGTTTTGAATTATTAGGAA
>NW_006459135.1:0-225 GCF_000325575.1 Pteropus alecto | reverse complement strand
TTTTTGTTTTCCGGTACATGTATTAGGTAGGGCTGCTATATCTTTCGGTCTTGGTAGTAGGTGTCCTGTGGTACAGGGTCCATGGTCACCTGAGCCAGACGCTTCAGGTGTGTCCCTTATGTTGGTTGTGTGTGCTCTCCTATTGTAGTTCAGCCTTCATTGCTTTTAGCACATCAATTGAGGGATTGAGCCTCAGGCTCTTTGGTTGCCACTCGTGCTGGGTTT
>NW_006459134.1:0-225 GCF_000325575.1 Pteropus alecto | reverse complement strand
AGAGATTCTTTCTTTTTCCTTGTCCATTTCTCTCCTATATCCCTACCTGCCAATCAGTTCCTGGTGCTTCTGATCCCCATGATGGGCGTCCACTTCTAGTGTTCATCACATCCTTGATGGTCCAGACTGATGGCATTGTGCAGCATGGGTTTTGTAAACTTAAACTGTATGTAGAGGAGGTAATCAGACCACCTTCCCCAAAGCCCATCAGTAACAGGACAGAGC
>NW_006459133.1:0-225 GCF_000325575.1 Pteropus alecto | reverse complement strand
GTGTACCCTCTGGTTATAGTTGATCCTTGGTTGCTATTTGCATATCAATGGGAGGATTTGATCTTTGGGTTGATTAGTTCTGAGGATTGATCATGAGTACAGTGGAGAAGCTGTTGTTCAAGGGCTGACTCTATAGAGCAGAATCGACTTTAGCAGGTCTCCGGTTCCTGCCAAGTCTGCCCTTTGGATGTGTTGTCCTCGGATGTGGCCCTGGGTATTGCTCTG
>NW_006459132.1:0-225 GCF_000325575.1 Pteropus alecto | reverse complement strand
TGATCTGGGTTGAGACATAAAGTTCATCAAAATTTTAGGCAAAGAAGCTTAGACAGGAAAAAAAGCCACAGAGCCCAAATTGATGGCCCTCAGCTCCTTTCTTGAGATCTCACAGGCTTCATAAGCCTTTACCTGAAATGAATTGCTTGCCGTTTCCTTATTTTAGCCAATTTTTGATCCTGCTCATTCATTGTTATAACAAAGCTAAAGGAATGGACAAGAAGA
>NW_006459131.1:0-225 GCF_000325575.1 Pteropus alecto | reverse complement strand
AAAGCCTGCCTCTGCGTGTCACTTCTCAGCCCCGGGGAGGTGGTCTGTGCACACCCCCAGGCCACCCTGCTTCTCTCCGGCCCCGAGTTCCTTGGTCCTTCTCAGGCCTCCAGCTGCTCATCTCGTGTGATTGGCAGGTTGACCCAGGAGTTTCGCATCACCGTGAGAAACAAGCTCCAAGGAGTTAAGCGACCCACGCAAGCTGCTCTCTCTGTCTGGGGCTCC
>NW_006459130.1:0-225 GCF_000325575.1 Pteropus alecto | reverse complement strand
TTGTTTGTTTGTTTGTTTGTTTGTTTTGGTAAGTACGAGGAACAAAATATTTTAAAATGATTTCTAGTTGTATATTTTAGTTATTCTCTAAATTAGCCCAAAGATGCTATATAAACACTCTTCTAAAATCTGTTTTAGAAACAAGAAGATCTGCCTTAAAATGTAATGTGAAATGGCACACCCTAATGATAAAACTTTAGTTCTTAAACAAGTATAAAAGTATCA
>NW_006459129.1:0-225 GCF_000325575.1 Pteropus alecto | reverse complement strand
GTCCGAAAATGATGCAGGACAGGGTGAATCCCCCCGAGTGGGCACCGAGGTCCTGTACCGAGGTGGTGGGGAGCGCTCTTGACTGAGCGCAAGAAAGAATCCACATGCACGCCAGAGTCAGAGATGAAGAAATGCTCGTTAGAGAAGGAATAACTCTCCACAGACGGAGCCTGGTCTCCTCTCAATGACTGAGAATGAAAAAGCTGAGAAGGACAGAGAGAGAGA
>NW_006459128.1:0-225 GCF_000325575.1 Pteropus alecto | reverse complement strand
GTGAAAATTCCTGCAGTATAAACTATTAAAACATTTTGGTTAAAATATTTTTTAAATTTTTCATGTGAAAACTCAGAAAAACACATTAATGAATGATCGGAAACAATTATTTAGCTTTTGGCGAAAAGCGTCTTCAGTGTCCATACAACTTAAAACTTATTACCAAGTGATAAAGTCTGATATACATAACCATAGAAATAGAAGTATAAAATAACAGAGAAACAT
>NW_006459127.1:0-225 GCF_000325575.1 Pteropus alecto | reverse complement strand
GAGTCTGGTCGAATTCGGGTGTTCCCTTCAATGCCACCCCCACCCCCGTCCTCAGTGGTGATGAGTGTCGTGCATCACTCACTGTTCGTTTCGTGTTTGAAGTCTGCAAAGATGATTAGGCGGTTTACGGGACATGTGTGTGTTATATTCGATTATGTCACTCTGTGAGGACAGTGGCTTTTCTCCCTGTTCTGGCCTTTTAAAATGTAAATGAGTCTCCCCAGC
>NW_006459126.1:0-225 GCF_000325575.1 Pteropus alecto | reverse complement strand
TCTTCCTCTAAGACCCAGCTAAAAGATGCCTTCCTCGATGACAAAGACTAAACAGGCCCTCTATTGCCACCCTCTACCGTTTGCGTTGCTCAGCTGGCAATTACTCCATTCAGGGTCACCTGTGAACTGGTCCGCTCCTTGCAATCTCGACTGCAGCTTCTCTACAGGCGCTCATGCACCGTGACACACGGCAGCTCGCTCGCCTAGGACCTGGCCCGCTGTGGG
>NW_006459125.1:0-225 GCF_000325575.1 Pteropus alecto | reverse complement strand
GCCCCAGTATCCACCAGTGCTAGGACTCTTTGCACGTTGATGGGAATCAATGGATTGCCAATTCCATATGTGGGCTCCGGTCCCCACTTGTCCCCTCCAAATGGGTACCTCGGCCTTCTCCCTAATCATATAGCATCAACAGAGAGTCCTGGGGTTTTGAAAAGTCCTTCAAGGCCACCAGCCTAGCTCTTTTGGTGGGAGATTTCTGCCCATGCCTGAATCGCT
>NW_006459124.1:0-225 GCF_000325575.1 Pteropus alecto | reverse complement strand
TTTATTATGGCTGGTTTAGGCCATTAGTCTAAGAGAGTTCCTTTGTGTTACCCTTTTAAAGGCTTCCTTTACTTCTTTGTTCCTCAAGGTATAGATAACAGGGTTCAGAGCAGGTGTGACCACTATGTACGTGAGTGCAGTTGCTTTGTCTGTTTCTGGAGTTTGTACAGTCTTAGGTTGGAGGTAAGTGAACAAGGCAGTGCCATAGAACAGAGAAACAACCAG
>NW_006459123.1:0-225 GCF_000325575.1 Pteropus alecto | reverse complement strand
ATTACTGTTAATTTTGTTAGAGGTTCTAATGGCATAGTGTCTATTAAAAACAAATGTCTTATTTTTTGAAGATACAAAAAGTACGGTATTGGTACAACGTCATAATAACTGCATTTCACTTGGAATGTGTTTGGCAAGATGAAAAAAACCATGGCAAAAATGTTTATAAGTCCCTGAATCTTGGGATTGGGTATATGCATATCACAGTAATATGCTTTCTACATA
>NW_006459122.1:0-225 GCF_000325575.1 Pteropus alecto | reverse complement strand
TGCTGTCCGCGGCAGAGCGAGCCCTGCCACCCACAACGTCGCCTGCTCATGGTGGGCTTCCTCCCTCCTCCGCCTCCCACCCCCAGCCCCCCACGGGTGCTTCCTCGCATCATCTCCCAAATGAACTCTCTGTTTTGAATCCTTGTCTCAGCGTCTGCTTCTGGGGAGCTCGCTCGAGAGAGAGGATGCAGCAGAACCAAACGAATTATGGGGCGGGGGCTGACC
>NW_006459121.1:0-225 GCF_000325575.1 Pteropus alecto | reverse complement strand
ACACTGGGGTCCAGTTGGACATCGAGACGCTAAGTGTTTTATCTTTATATAGAGAGAGATTGGGACTGTGTGACTGCGCACGGAGCCTGCCGTTCCTCCCGCCCAAGTGACGACAGTCAAGCTCTGGCCCCCAGGGATGTGTAACACGTGCGGCCTTTTTATGAGGCTGCTTGAATGGACACGTCACCTCCTCCGACGCTTCTCGTCAAGGAGCCTTGACATCGG
>NW_006459120.1:0-225 GCF_000325575.1 Pteropus alecto | reverse complement strand
ATGGGATCGCTCCACGCCACACTCGTTAAAGCTCTAACTGAGCGAGGTGTCTGCCGCATTAGCAAATCTGCCTCATTCTCTCAGCAATCACTTTTTTCCCACCAATTTATCCAATCCGTTCCTTCTCATGGAACATTCCAGTTGTTTCCAGTCTTTTTTTTTTAACACTTGCAAAACTATACCCTTAGGCTAACTTCCTCTTGGTAGGAAGCATACCAATAAAAT
>NW_006459119.1:0-225 GCF_000325575.1 Pteropus alecto | reverse complement strand
CCAACAGGCAGCCCATCAAGCCGGGTGAGTGCTCCTAGTGTCTGCAGGGCGGTGGTCCATCCTTGTGGGTCCTCCGCCGGGGCAGGCGGTGCTGCTCAGACGTGGGGCATGGGGGCCGTTTTCGTGAATGGTGCTCTCTGCTCCCAGTACATTTTCTCCCATTATCCCTGGAAGGCACACTGAGGTGACATCATCTGTCTGCCTATTAGGTACCTTTTTATTAGA
>NW_006459118.1:0-225 GCF_000325575.1 Pteropus alecto | reverse complement strand
AGCATGTGCAGAGCTCCACGCGACACCCTGGGTAGACAAACGGGCAAGAAGACAGGCCTTGAAAGTGCTGTGGGGACACAAAACGATGGATGACAATACGAAAATGCCCCTCTGATCCCCATGGGGTTACCGCTGGACAGCACTACAGAGAGTCCAGAGCCAGGCGTGGCGGCCGAGGGTTAGGCTCATCGGGGGACGTTGGGAGAAAGGGTAACCTTGAAAGCA
>NW_006459117.1:0-225 GCF_000325575.1 Pteropus alecto | reverse complement strand
GGATGGCTCTTCCAGACCCATGACTCAAAGGGGACGGTGCCCAGTCCCCTACTCAGCAGTCACACCCGGCAAGGTCGCGTGGAGAGGTGCAGATGGAATTCGGAGCTTGGTCCCCACGGATCAGGCTTCTCAACCGTGATGCTGTCCACACGTGAAACCGATCGCTCTTTCGTGATGGGGACCGTGCGGAGCGTCTCGAGGTGTTTGCCAGCTGCTTCCCTGCGA
>NW_006459116.1:0-225 GCF_000325575.1 Pteropus alecto | reverse complement strand
ACAGGCTCTTCCCTGCATCGGCAAACTTGTTACCACTTTCCATGAGATACTGTTGAGGGAAAGGAACTTGCAAAGCCTGAAAAATCTCTCCGGATCACGTGACTTTGTAGCTTCTTACACGGTATTGACTACCTGTCCCTAAAAAGGCCTTCAATAGGTTTCTGGCCCTTAGTCTGGCAGCAAGAGGCCATGGAAGGCACGACCTCCCAAGAGAACTCCTTTAGC
>NW_006459115.1:0-225 GCF_000325575.1 Pteropus alecto | reverse complement strand
ACACAAATATATTATTACAAATACGAAGAAAGGCTAATGGCAGTTATACACAAACATACACTAAGGTATTCATATTAAATCAGAAATACTAATGACAATTATAACACACAGATTTACTTATAACAAAATAGGATGTACTGATGACAGTTTTATACACGTTCACATGCAAAAGTGTTTATCACAAAAAAGGAAATACTAATGCCAATTTTACACACACACGAAAAT
>NW_006459114.1:0-225 GCF_000325575.1 Pteropus alecto | reverse complement strand
TACGGTTGCCTAGGCCTGGGGGGCTTGAGGAAAAATGGGGAGTGATTGCTATGGGCCGGAGTTTCTTTTCGGAGTAATGAAAATGCTCTAAACTTGCTTGTGACTGTACGAGTCTGCGATTATAGATTGCATCTTATGCTTTAAATGGGTGAACTGTATGGCATGTGAGTTTTATCTCGATAAAGTTGTGAATAAAAACGAAGAACAAAATGACAGCCGCCGACT
>NW_006459113.1:0-225 GCF_000325575.1 Pteropus alecto | reverse complement strand
GTAGGGCTAGAATTAGGGGTAAGGTTAGGGTTAGGGTAAGAAGTTAAGGCTAAGATTAGGAATAGAATTATCGTTGGACTAAGTTAGGGCTAGGGTTAGGGTTAGGTTAGTGTTCAGTTTAGAGTGAGGGTTAGAATAAGGGGTTAGTGTTAGCATTGGGGTAGGGGTTATGGTTAGGGTTAGCTTTTGTGTTAGGGTTAGGGTTAGGATAAGGGGTTAGGATTA
>NW_006459112.1:0-225 GCF_000325575.1 Pteropus alecto | reverse complement strand
ACGTTTTGTTTTTAACGGGCCAGCGAATCCTGACCTCTTATGTCCAGAAATGAGAGTGGCAGGGTCCCTCATGCCACTGACCTCAGAGAGAGAGTGAGTAGAGCAGATTTGTTTAGACCCCTCCCGGTCACTCCGGGACAAGGGGGGAGCCGAGGGCGGGTCAGCGTGCGACCTCACGGCAGGTCCCCCCGGAAGGGCGCCGGCCAGAGCCCGCTCACCGCGGGC
>NW_006459111.1:0-225 GCF_000325575.1 Pteropus alecto | reverse complement strand
CACCGGCGACAAGCCCCCCGCCCCCATGTTTGGTGACATAAGTGGTGTGCTGTGGTAGTGGTGTAAGAGCAATGTAGGTTTTCCAACACAATGTGTGTACCTCAAACCTCATATTGAGGTAGAACTCAGGTCACGTGACTATCTCATAAAGTATGCTTTATATTGATAATTATGTTCCAAAAAATAGCATCTTTTCAGAACTCGTGTTCAGATGGACCTGGGTAG
>NW_006459110.1:0-225 GCF_000325575.1 Pteropus alecto | reverse complement strand
TGCTTATTAAGCATAACTTTGCTCTTTTGGGCCCCAAAACCGCCTGCAGAGAAAGCAGCCCCTCTCTGCTGATTGTACTGTTTGATAAATCATACTCTTTGCATTGTTGATAAATAATACTCCCTGTACTGTAATTGTACTGATTGAAAACCAGCCTTTTCATTCTACAGGCCTGGGCTGAAGCTAGGAAGTTGATAAATGCTTAATAATGTATTATCATTATTC
>NW_006459109.1:0-225 GCF_000325575.1 Pteropus alecto | reverse complement strand
TAAAATAATAGCCCAAGAGCCACAGGACCAACATCGGGGACGCTGGGCCCCTCACGTGTCCACAGCTGCTCGGCGCTGCCTTTTTGGGTCTCCACCCACAGAAACGGGCGACCCCACCGACTGGACCGGCCCGTCCATCGCGAGAACTGAGTGAGAACGCAGGGCGTTGAAACTCTAGTTTCCCTCAGCGTCAGAGCCCGCTGGAGATGTGACTTGGCTGCGCCC
>NW_006459108.1:0-225 GCF_000325575.1 Pteropus alecto | reverse complement strand
GATGTCCATCAACAGGTGACTGGACAAATGTGCACATTCTGCATAATTCCATTGATATGATTTTCCAAAAAAAAAAGCAAACCAGTCTGTAGAGATGGCTTATCAGCGATTGTCTGAGAACTGGTAGGCAAGGAGGCCGGGAGTGGAAATGTGGGAGGTGATGAACATGCTCATTATCTTGATTGAGGTAATGGTTTCATGCTGTATGCATTTGTTAAAAGCAAA
>NW_006459107.1:0-225 GCF_000325575.1 Pteropus alecto | reverse complement strand
GCTATGATTTAAACTCAGTCTAACTTAAAGGTTCTGCTTTTAACCGTGATGTTAAATTAAAAAAAAAAAAATTAAAGAACACAAAGCCTAGGGCAAATATTATAGGGCAAAATAAAATAAATATTATCCTGAAGGTTTCAAGGGTCATGCACCTAAAAATGATTTATTATAGGAACAACAAAAATAAAAAAAATACCTGGAAAATGTTTAGCATCCTGAAGTTAC
>NW_006459106.1:0-225 GCF_000325575.1 Pteropus alecto | reverse complement strand
CTTTGACCTCGAGGGTCCTGGCTCTTGGACACCCCGGAGACTTTACACCCACTGATGCTTCGTCACGAGTCAACATCCTGATTTACAGACAAAGACTGGCAGGAGAGTTGGCTGGTAAGAGAATGCTAGTTTCCGCCACCTTTTGTCCTGCCTTCCCTGCCACTCACGCACCTCTTGCAGAGCCAGACACAGGGGCTGAGAAAGGGGACCTCTTGAAGATGAGGA
>NW_006459105.1:0-225 GCF_000325575.1 Pteropus alecto | reverse complement strand
GAAACAATTGATAAACAAATAAATATATGATATTGATGATATTAAGGGCTTGAAAGCGAAATATTGCCAGGAGTGCAGGGGCAGGATAGGAGCATCACTGTTTTACACAAAGCTGTCAACGAAGGTCTGGCAAGGTGAATTTTGAAGGCATCTGAAACAAGTGAGGAAACGAGTCACAGGGATATCTGGAAAAGAGGCTTCTAGACTGACAGAACCACAGAGCCA
>NW_006459104.1:0-225 GCF_000325575.1 Pteropus alecto | reverse complement strand
CTGACATGGTCCGCGGCATGGTGGAAGGAGTCGGGAGGAGGAGAGACCCAAAGGGGTGACAGTGAGTGCAGAGATGGGAGCCGATGGGCTCTCAGAGTCTCCCAGAATGTTTCCCGAGCCAGGGGCTCACGTGCACAGCGTGCGCTAAGGAAGCGTCCTCGGGAGAAACTGTTAAGGATGAAGGGACACAGGACTGGAAGGGGCCAGGCGACTCCGCTAGCTCCC
>NW_006459103.1:0-225 GCF_000325575.1 Pteropus alecto | reverse complement strand
AGAGTAAAGTGTTATACATTCCTCATTGATCCACTTACTTTCTCCACTCCAACAGACTCTGCCAATTTAGATACCACTACAAAAAATCCTTCATTGTCAAATGTCAGTTGGCTTATATAAAGTAAATCTGTGTGACAAATTTCTAATAGCAGTCTCATGTCTCTACATATTTATTTTTCTAAAACTACAACCTTCAGTTTTGGTTATCCTATTAGGAAAACAACA
>NW_006459102.1:0-225 GCF_000325575.1 Pteropus alecto | reverse complement strand
AGTTTATCAATTACTTCACAGTAAATGATAAAGGCGATGGCCCTCCTCCTCCTCTCAATTTCCCCAGACCTTCCCCCTGGGGTGATATAATGAAAATCAGATGGAAAACTCTCCTACATGAGTAGTGAGATGCTCTGTAGGCTAGTGGTGGAAAACAGTGGATTGTCTCCGTACCGGAGAGAGACAGTCATCCCTCTCCCCTCCAGAAAGGGGAGGGAAAAAAAA
>NW_006459101.1:0-225 GCF_000325575.1 Pteropus alecto | reverse complement strand
TTGAGGGTTGAGAATTTTTCAGCATTGAAGAGACACGAGTATTCTAATTTATAAACACAGCAGTATAAATAGGTATAGATCCACATATAGATATTTCATACCAAACTGGCAGAACAAGCAAAAAGAGGAAATAATGAAAGACAAAAGACAGGTTACCTACCAAGGTTCGACCAATGACAGTAATACACACACCTATCAAGAGCATCCTAAAGACTAAGACATGTC
>NW_006459100.1:0-225 GCF_000325575.1 Pteropus alecto | reverse complement strand
TTAGGGTTAGAGTTAGAGTTAGATTTAGTGTTAGGATTAGCGTTAGCCTCAGTTTTAGTGTTAGGATAACGGTTAGGGTTAGTGTTAGGGTTAGAGTAAGAGGTGAGACATAACATTTGTATTAGAGTTGGTTTTCAGGTTAGGCTTAGGTTATCTTGATATTTATGGTAAAGTTAGTGTAAAGGTTAGATTTAGATTAGGGTTACTGTTAGGGTTAAGGTTAGT
>NW_006459099.1:0-225 GCF_000325575.1 Pteropus alecto | reverse complement strand
TGAGATGCCTTGTCACCTTGGTTGTTCATGGTATTCAATGAGCATTAAATACCATGGGTATTAATGGACGCGTATTCTGCTGTTTTTCCAGGAAGAAAATTTATTATATAGAAGTCCTTCTTTAGTCTGTTGCAAAAAAGGCTCTTTTCCTTTGGTTCCCAGTAGGTGGTTTCTAAGCCTCTTGGATCCGTGCTTTATATAAAGCCTTAAAAATGCCTTTTTTTT
>NW_006459098.1:0-225 GCF_000325575.1 Pteropus alecto | reverse complement strand
TTAACTTATGCAGTTAAGTATCTGAGAGTCTATTAATATATTCCATGTGTTCTATGTTCTGTCATCGGTAACCTTCATATTTTTCTAAATTCATAGGGACTTAAAATACTCATTTTAGCTTAAAAGAATTTTATCTCTGTTACCATTAGGGTATGTCTAGAAAGGGGTGATTGACCTTATGGAGGTAGCTAGTGAATTGGGCTCTAGAAGAGGAAGGGTCACTTG
>NW_006459097.1:0-225 GCF_000325575.1 Pteropus alecto | reverse complement strand
TCCTAGTCCTTTACACATCAAGTAATTTTGGTTGGTGTTCTGGCCATTTTGAATACTATGCTTTGAAATTTTGGGTCTTGTTTAAATCCTACGAAAAATATTTGCATTTTTGTTTTCACAGGCAACTGATCCCACTGAGCTTGGGCCAAAAGTTCTGACGAGGCTTCTACGAGTTGTGGTTTTGACATTATGTTTTCAAAGCCACTGAGTTGATATTCAAATGCG
>NW_006459096.1:0-225 GCF_000325575.1 Pteropus alecto | reverse complement strand
TTATTATTTGGGGAAATTTCCCCTTTTTGGTGAGCCTGGGGTAAAGGCTGGGTCCTAAATCCTCCTGTGGAAGCGGAAAGGGACCAAATACTCCCAGTCACTACCCGTTAACAAGGTGCTGGACATGCGACCCAGTCGCAGCCCATAGGATACACCAGCCTGCGACCTCATTAATTTAGAGGCAGTCAACCAAGGAATGGACAGTCGCAGGTTTTCCACAGTGGT
>NW_006459095.1:0-225 GCF_000325575.1 Pteropus alecto | reverse complement strand
ATCTTGAAGAGATATCTCTGCACTCCTGTTTTCATCGTCAGACTATTTCATGACAGCCAAGATATGGAAACAACCTCAGTGTCCATCGACGAATGAATGGATAAAGAAAATATGATACACACACACACATATATAGATACACACACACACACACAAAGAATATACAGCTATAAAGAGGAAAATCTTGCCGTTTGTGACTACATGGATGAACTTAGAAGACATTAT
>NW_006459094.1:0-225 GCF_000325575.1 Pteropus alecto | reverse complement strand
CACCCTCCTGAGCTCGGTTGAAGGAAAAGAAGCCTCTGTTGCTGGCAGAGGTGGAGGAAGTCTCACCACTTTACTTACCCATTTATCCACCCCTTCCAGAGGCCTCTGACAGCTGGCTTCTCCTTTGGAGCCGTCCACCCCAGCCCCTTCGGTTTCTCTTGGGACCCGTCCACACCAGCCTCCATTGACTCATCACCACCTCCTGCTTAACCCCCTATAGCCCTG
>NW_006459093.1:0-225 GCF_000325575.1 Pteropus alecto | reverse complement strand
ACTGGATAACAGAGGTTGCTCCACCCAGAGGATTCACTGAAACCCCACCTCCCCCAGCTCATGGTCCCACCTGAGCCACTTCCAGTTGTATCTTCAGTGAATCAGGTGCTCCTTGCTGGGCAGTGCCTAGACTCACACTGCAGACACCTAACCTTGGTTTCTGGTGTGGTCTTTTCAGGCAACTATAAGTACAGCATCTGGGGATTGCTTGCTGAATCTTAACAG
>NW_006459092.1:0-225 GCF_000325575.1 Pteropus alecto | reverse complement strand
TACAATTATACAAATAAAAAATTAAGTGGGCAATTGTCATAACAAAAACACATGGTTTAAAAATAAAGGTGGAAAAAGATGATTGCCCGTGTGGAAGCTACAGTTAGATTTTTGATTAAGAGGTTATTTTAGGTGCTTTATAAAGAAGTAGGAAAATTATTCTGCACATTAAGCCTCAAAGCAAAAAAATTTTTTTTAATGCACCATTTTATTTATTACCTTCAA
>NW_006459091.1:0-225 GCF_000325575.1 Pteropus alecto | reverse complement strand
GGGGTCTCCCTTTGGGATGCTTGCAAACTTGGATATCTTCTTCCTCTTAGGTGCTCTGGCAGGCGCCAGTTGCTCATTTTCTTTTCAGGAAGGCCTGTTTTTTTTTCCTCTGAGTTACTACTTTTTACATAATGCATCCTTGATATTTACGTCACCTCCTGCGCACTTTCGAGGCACTCCGCCGCTAATACTGTTTCCCCGGCGTATTTCACAGCTCCAGTCCTC
>NW_006459090.1:0-225 GCF_000325575.1 Pteropus alecto | reverse complement strand
GGTGAAGGAAATTCAGATAAGCAAAACCTATAGAGGGGACACAGAGGAAACGCAAAGTCAATATAAGCTTTTATTCTTTTATAATTACAGACTCTAATCATTATTAGTGAAAAAGCTCTTTTTTGTTTCTCACAATTGAACTGCCCTATTATTTGGTTTAATTAAGGGCAACGAAAAATACATACAGTAGTCATGTGTGGCAAACTGGTTTAAGACTATACTTTA
>NW_006459089.1:0-225 GCF_000325575.1 Pteropus alecto | reverse complement strand
AAATATTTCTCATAACAAGAAAGTCCAAACCTAATCAAATTCTAATAAAAACCTAATCAGCATATTACAGAGATTTTATGAGAACAATGTCAGTTCAAACCTTTAAATTGGTCCAATTGTTTAATTCAATTTTGCTTAAAATGAAACAAAACTAACTTACCAAATGTGCTTGAAAGTGGAACATCCAACATCCATCAGTCTGGTCATGGCTATTTACACTTCAGA
>NW_006459088.1:0-225 GCF_000325575.1 Pteropus alecto | reverse complement strand
TTTTCTCACAGTTCTGGGGGCCACAAGTCTACGACAAGGACGCCAGCGTGGCTGGGGTCTTGGTCCATCCAGGAGGTTACGATGGAAACTCCCAGGCTGGGTGGTTCGGAAGTGCAGATGTTTGTTTCTCGTGGTTCTAGATGCTGGGAAGTCCAAGATCAAGGCGCCAGCGGATTCGGTGTCTGGTGACGACCTGCTTTGTGGCTCATAGATGCCATCATGTCA
>NW_006459087.1:0-225 GCF_000325575.1 Pteropus alecto | reverse complement strand
ATAACCTTGACACCTAACACCGGATGCCCGTCCATAACAGATTTCTGTTGTGCAGTCAAAGGCTTCTCTTCGAAATTAAAATTAAAAGTCTTCCGAACTCTGGCAGAAAAAGCAAAACCAGCCCAACGTTAAGATCCAGGACTGTGAAGAGAGCCGAATCCCTTCGGAAGAAGAATCAGGTTATGCCACCGCTCCGGCCTTTCCCTCTCTGCGTCCCTCCCCTGG
>NW_006459086.1:0-225 GCF_000325575.1 Pteropus alecto | reverse complement strand
CTTCCGAATGACAGAAGCAGCGGACACGACCTAAAGCTAAAAGACATGTAAGTAATAAGAAAATCAAAACCGACAGCGTTTTGATTTGTCTGACAAAGCCCTCGATGTCAAACATACGCACTAACACTCATGCAGAATCTAAGAAACAGAGAGTGAATCTAGGTAAAGGTAACCTAGGAAAGGGTGACGTGTGGCCTTGCGCCACCACCCACCTGCGGCGAGCAT
>NW_006459085.1:0-225 GCF_000325575.1 Pteropus alecto | reverse complement strand
GACACACCTGGGGGAGCTGGAGGGGGAGACGAGGAGCAGGCAAAGCCCCAGAGTCCTCTTGGGGGAGGCACTGGCTATAGGAATCACAGGGACTTCCAGAGACCGCTCGCTGCACACCCGGGGTGGAGTCCGTCCTGGGGGTGCGGGGCTGGGTGAGCACCCAGAGCCCTGACTGAGCACGCCCGGGTGGGACAGCACCCTCTGACATGGGCGGGGAATCTGGGA
>NW_006459084.1:0-225 GCF_000325575.1 Pteropus alecto | reverse complement strand
AGTTAGTATACGTTGGATTATAAAAATTATTTTTTGAAGGAAAGAAGGCATAAAAAATTGCCTTCGATGGCCATTAAATTAAGATCTTCGATCATTTAATCATAGCCTACTTTTTATAAAATAATGAAAACTGCGTTTTTTTTTAAATTAATGATTACTTTATTGAGGCTGACTCTCAACCCCTCCCCCCCCCCATTAGTAAAGCCTTTTGGAAAACTTTGCAAA
>NW_006459083.1:0-225 GCF_000325575.1 Pteropus alecto | reverse complement strand
TGGGCTGGATTTAGCATAATTGGAATGGGCTAAGCACCACCCTACCAAGAAGGGAAGAACTTGTCGTGTTGGTGGCAGTGGTTAGGGAGGACATCAGCCCTGGGCAGGGATGCTGGCTTAGGCAGAAGAGAATGAGGCTCACCATCAAAGGTAGCAACAGAAAGTGATCTCATCAGTCTTCGTAAAGCTGCTACGTTGACCTTTAAGGCATCGCTACATCAGGGC
>NW_006459082.1:0-225 GCF_000325575.1 Pteropus alecto | reverse complement strand
ATAACTTTTCAAGACGTGCACTCCTGTGTTATCCCAAAAATGCTAAGCAGACGGCAGCAGCAAATATCTTTTCATATTAACGTACACTTTCCTGTTATTTTCAAATGCCCACTAGACGGCAGCAGAGAATTACTTCATGACAAGCACGCCTGATTTTTCACAAGATACACACACAATGGCATAACAAAATTTTTCATTATGACATTCCACAAAGATTATTATCAG
>NW_006459081.1:0-225 GCF_000325575.1 Pteropus alecto | reverse complement strand
TTTAGAGAGGCCCTTTTTAGGGCAGTTGTACATATATCACAAAGAATACGGCCTCTGCTTATCCATGCATGTATATGTTCCCCTTACAAGTAATAGAGATTTAAGCCTTGCATTCAGGGAAGAAGTGGGGTCTCCCAGTATATGTGAAGAGAAAAACCTTTTGGTCCAGTACATCTATGAGCTGCAATGACTCTGAATTCAAATTCCAGGCTTATTCTTTACCAG
>NW_006459080.1:0-225 GCF_000325575.1 Pteropus alecto | reverse complement strand
TGTCGGCCCCACGCGCGCATGGGACGGACACTGCGTGTCAGTGGGCCGGGATCGCCTTCGTCGTGTGGGCGGGTGGGGTCACCTCGCCGAGCCCCGCTGGCCCCTGAGACCCGGGCAGGGCCCTGCGCCCGTAGGAGTGCTCCCGACGCACCAACCTAAATAAACGCGGGTTGTGTTTATTTAACTCTCCTCACTGCATACTCACAGGAAGAGAGCGTGGGGAGG
>NW_006459079.1:0-225 GCF_000325575.1 Pteropus alecto | reverse complement strand
ATCTCACTCAAGAAATGGTGCTGTTCAAGTGCTTCATTTAGTTTCCATCCTTTTGAAAGTCGTTCCCTTTAATATAAGTATTCGATGTATGTTGTTTATATACCGGTAGGTAGGAGATGAGAACTTTCCAATTCTCTTTCTCTTTCATCCTTAAACATTAAAATCTTCTCCATTAATACAATTTCAAAACCTTGTCTTTGCCCCATAAAACAGAAAGAAGCAGAA
>NW_006459078.1:0-225 GCF_000325575.1 Pteropus alecto | reverse complement strand
TGACCCAATGTTTCTGCATTCTGTTTTGAATCCTCGCAGTAATGTCCACTCATCTGAATTATTGATTTTTATTAGAACCTCGTATTTACAGTCTGCTTTGGTGACGTCACACAGATGCTTGATAGAAACTCTGTTTACAGTTACCGACTTTGCAGTAGTTCTATTAATGACTATTCCCTTTGTCGTTATTTGCCTTCCTGACCTCATCAAAGACTAAGAGGTTTG
>NW_006459077.1:0-225 GCF_000325575.1 Pteropus alecto | reverse complement strand
TAGGAGCACCCATCTCTGGTGCCCAAAAGCTTCCGCACCGCTGCCCTAGGAGGTGCCCCACAGTTTGTCTGCGCCCGTGTGCCCCACCCTGGGACACAGTGGTCGCCAAAACAGCTCTTGTTCCTGCCCTCACAGGCCCACAGTGACAGCTCAGTCCAATGTGTGGGGCCAAAATAGGTTTGGCACAGGTAGAGTGGTCAGGGCTAGGACTGGGGAATCAGGGGT
>NW_006459076.1:0-225 GCF_000325575.1 Pteropus alecto | reverse complement strand
AAAAAATTAAATTAAATTAAAAAAAAGAAAAAAAAAGAAAGCATGTGGATCTAAAACTGACCTGATAAACATTAGCAGGAAGCTGGGTCATGATGAGTTTTATCTAAGGGTTGGTTTGTGCTATTTGACTCAGGCGAATGGCTTCTAGAGGAGCTGAATCTGATGAACCCATAGATGCCTAGAGATTCTGAGAAATGAATGGAAGATCTAATGCAAATCTTACAG
>NW_006459075.1:0-225 GCF_000325575.1 Pteropus alecto | reverse complement strand
GTTGAAATTACACTCTTAATCACAATACCATGTTGCTATGAGTTATAGATATACACAATAAAGTACTATTATTTCCGCGTGAGAAGCATATAAACTAGAGATTACTATAAAATGTATTAAGGCGCCAGTTCGGAAATCTGAGTGAATTATACTAGATACAAATGGATAAATTACAACAGCACTAGATCTCCTGTGGAAGATTTCAAAGTCATGGTTTGGCCTTGG
>NW_006459074.1:0-225 GCF_000325575.1 Pteropus alecto | reverse complement strand
AATGACATCCTTATAAATTAATACTTTAGTAGCCCCGCTGGCCCTTGAGCAACAAGGGTTTGAACTGCGTGGGGGCCACCTGTATGCAGATTTCCTCGGTAAACACCCACAGTGCTTCTGACCCGGGATGGGGGTCCACGTAGACGGGGCATGCCATTCCATGCCGTTTATACTGGGAGCTCCCGCCGAGTGTGGTGTCCTCAGGGGGCCCTGAAACTGATCCCA
>NW_006459073.1:0-225 GCF_000325575.1 Pteropus alecto | reverse complement strand
CTTCGAAACAAGCGCCACCGCCACCACCAAAAAACTCACCCTCGACACAGTACATTTGTGTGAATGAATGAATGCTCTTTGGAGTTACTGTAGAATCAGAGAAATCAAAGCCAGGAGGAACCCCAGGGGGTTATCGAGACTCTTCCTGGCAAGCAGTGTCGTTGCCAGGAGCTCGTTCTCCGGCCAGGCGGGTCCTTCCCGTCTAAGACACCAAGTAAAGGAGAT
>NW_006459072.1:0-225 GCF_000325575.1 Pteropus alecto | reverse complement strand
GTCAAATATATATTCACAGGAGGAATTGCAAGAGGGGAGCTTACCCTGCCCCAATTCGGCGGGCTGGACAGAGTAATCTCTGAGGGCATGAGGCACCTCGAGGTCTCTCCTGACTGAGAGTAGCATCCTGACAGGACAGCCAGCCACAAAGGGACCGGGCGGTTCCACACCTGCCCCTGCAGGTTCCCTCAACTGGAAGGGAGGGAGGGCAGGAAGATAGGAAGG
>NW_006459071.1:0-225 GCF_000325575.1 Pteropus alecto | reverse complement strand
TCTCTGTGTTGAGCCCTCTTCATGTGTAGCCTACAAGTGTGTGCCATCTTGCCTGTGTTAAGCCCTCCCCCCATATAGCCAAATCTGAATCTGCATTGGCCTAGTGAGAGCTGCTAGCTCCATACTGGTGATGCCCTGGGACCCCGCCTTCCCCAACTTGTGAATTTCCAGAGCCATATTCTTGGCTGGATAACCAGCCCCACCCAGCTCTCTCTCATCAGAAGG
>NW_006459070.1:0-225 GCF_000325575.1 Pteropus alecto | reverse complement strand
ACGGATGTCGCTTATAGCAAAAGAAAAAAAAAAAATCTGGTCCTGGATTCAACTCAGAATTTCACATCTGATAATTCCTCAATCTTTTCTCGGTTTTGATGCCCTTGGTATTCCGTGGGAAGCCCCTCAACTTATATCTGTGTGCGTTTCATCGTGATGCGATGTAGGTTGCGTATTGTGCGCAGGAGGATGTGGGATGCAATGTCTGTTCCTTCTGAGCAGTCA
>NW_006459069.1:0-225 GCF_000325575.1 Pteropus alecto | reverse complement strand
GCAGTACACGTACTTCCCTGCAGGGAGAGGTAGAATGGGACACTGACCGCAGCTCCAGCTCCAGCCTGCCCTCGGGGTCAGACCTACCGCTCAGCCAGAAAGCTGGACGGAGACGAGACGGAACCTGCCATTTCACCTGAGGCAGCCACTCGGGTGTGACTCCTTTATGAGGGGTGCGTCCAGGGTACAGCTCTGCCACACACACACACACACACACACACACAC
>NW_006459068.1:0-225 GCF_000325575.1 Pteropus alecto | reverse complement strand
TCCCTCCCTCTGCCTATACACCGACTTCAGCAGCACTAAGCAAAAATCCAAGTCATTTCTGGCAGTCGTGGGGTAGGGGGGAAGTGAAACGCCCATAACTTATCATTATAGGCAGATGCGTCACCATCCGGTTCTTCGTGGTGCTGAGGGAACAGTAGGTACGGAGGAGAGTGGGAGCATCTAGAACTGTGGGGCTGAGCATAGTGTGTCCTTGGGCAGAAGGAG
>NW_006459067.1:0-225 GCF_000325575.1 Pteropus alecto | reverse complement strand
GTGTTATCTTTATAGTGTCAAACATTTTACAGATTATACACCCAAGAGAACATGAGCAAAGGGATAAAGCAACACTTGACAAAAGAAAATACATTAAGTATCATGAAAGTTGGACATTTTTAGTATCAAGCAGTAGAAGAATTCTTTTTCCTGTACCTATTTCATAGTTATTTGACCAGTTTGTCTTATGTGGTCCAAGAGAGCATGAGGTTAGCCCCTTTCTCC
>NW_006459066.1:0-225 GCF_000325575.1 Pteropus alecto | reverse complement strand
TCTTCACAATAACATGAATAAAAATACACTTCACAATATCCAGGGTATGTGTAATTTTAGCCATGAAAGAAACCAGCATGAGCATCTTGCCCAGAATTCTCACTGTATAATGGGAAAACAAGATTTTCAGACTGTGTCAAACTTGGAGACGTCTTTCCTCTCTGGGCCAAGACCTACTTTTGTCTTTTCCTCTCAGTAGTATGGAAATATCAATACTTCAAGATA
>NW_006459065.1:0-225 GCF_000325575.1 Pteropus alecto | reverse complement strand
TTCATAATTCACTGACTTTTAAATGAAATCTCTCCATGATACTATCTCACAGCATAGAATACATTAAGGCCCTCATCCAACTGTGATTTTATAATATATTTTTGATTACCTGATGTTTGTCACCCCAATAAATTTAAAAATACACACAGGCAAAGGCTATATCTGATTTTGCTCACCACATCTTTCCACGTCTGGGCCCAGTTCCTGACATGAAATAAGTTCTTA
>NW_006459064.1:0-225 GCF_000325575.1 Pteropus alecto | reverse complement strand
AATCAACATAGTTAAAATGGTCATATTACCCAAAACAATATATAAATTTAATGCAATCTTCATCAAAATTCCAGTGGCATTTTTAAAAGAAATAGAAGAAAAAAGCATCAAATTTGTATGGAGTTATAAAAGATCCTGAATATAAAAGCAATCCTGGGGCGAAAAAAAATGTGTATAAGACTCGAGGTATCACTTTGCCTGACTTTAAATTATACTACAAAGCAA
>NW_006459063.1:0-225 GCF_000325575.1 Pteropus alecto | reverse complement strand
TGTAGGACTCGCGCTGGCTCACAGCTGCCTCAATCTCATGCTCATCCTGTATTTCGGGAGGGCTCTACTTTGCCTGTCGCTGCCAGCTACGTGTCACCTGGTCCTAATGGTCTCGGGAAGCAATGATGAAAGTGTGATCAATAGGAATTCCAGCATCCATGACCAGGTCTTTGAAATGCTGGAGAGGCTTGAAGGAAACTAATTTTTAATCCTCCTATCCCATTT
>NW_006459062.1:0-225 GCF_000325575.1 Pteropus alecto | reverse complement strand
TGTGCTCACTTCAGCAGCACATATACCAAGAAATTGGACAATGGCAATATAATATGCTACCTGCTCTGAAAAGTGTAAGCATGGTCCTCGGGAATCAGGAAGGCCTTCTTGAAGGTGAGGACCTCCAATGTCAGTCCTGAAAGAAAAGTGAAGAAGGGAGCATTACCCAGCTGAAGGGAGCAGAGAAAGCAGCCTGTGCATAGGAGCATGCTACTGAGAGAGCCC
>NW_006459061.1:0-225 GCF_000325575.1 Pteropus alecto | reverse complement strand
CGAACTTATTTAAAAATTTTAGATCACCAATTACATGACAGCGTATTTCCAAGTTCGATGTCATGTGTGTCATTCCCACTTTGCGTGTTTGTTTCCATACACAACGGGAACAAAATACGAGTGTAACCGAGAAGGCTGCAGTCACGACCAGCGAAGGCCACGGTCCCCTCAAGCCACCGCCACCGACCAAGAAATCTCTGGCTGCTGTCTGGCACTCTGTGCCAA
>NW_006459060.1:0-225 GCF_000325575.1 Pteropus alecto | reverse complement strand
CTTCGGAAGAGAGCTGCTCATATTCATTTGACAGATACCATGCGGCCACAGAATGGGAACTCATCCACTTTTGTCTTCTTCTGCCCCAGGTCAAAGAATCGGATCTTGGCATCAGAGGCAACTGGGCATAAGCGAGACTTTGGGTATGGCCTGTTCTCATAATACTAATAACATCGTGCGGGGTTGGCACCTCATGGTGACGCAAGGATCTTCAGTGGCACGCCA
>NW_006459059.1:0-225 GCF_000325575.1 Pteropus alecto | reverse complement strand
TTGAATTGTCTTGGCACCTTTGTCAAAAATCAGTTGACAGTAAATGCGAGGTTTACTTCTAGACTCTCAATTCTATGCCATCAACCTATATGCCGATTCTTATGCCACTGCCACACTGTCCTGTTTGCTGCAGTTGTGTCTAAGAAGTCTTGAAACTGAAAAAATTGGAGTCCTCCAACTTTGTTCTTTGTTATCATGATTATGTTGGCTATTCTGGGCCCCTTG
>NW_006459058.1:0-225 GCF_000325575.1 Pteropus alecto | reverse complement strand
AGTTTCACACATTAACCAGCTAAAATAGTTCCATTTGTGTGTGTGCTGTGAGAACATTTAAGGTTTACTCTTAGCAGCTGTCAAGTATACAATACAGTGTTGTTAACTACAGAAAGCTTGTTATACATCAGTTTGTACTCTTTGATCAACATCTCCCAATTTTCCCCACCTCTCAGCTACTGGCAACCTATCTGTTGCTATGAGTTCAGCTTTTTTAGATTCCAC
>NW_006459057.1:0-225 GCF_000325575.1 Pteropus alecto | reverse complement strand
CTCTAACATTTCTTATAATACTGATTTGGTGGTGACGAACTCCTTCAGCTTTTTCTTATCTAGGAAGCTCTTTATCTCTCCTTCAATTCTAAACAATAGCTTTGCTGTGTAAAATAATCTTGGTCGTATATCCTGGGTTTTCATCACTGTGAATATTTTGTGCCACGATCTCCTGGCCTGCGATGTTTCTGTTGAGAAATCAGTTGCCAGTCTTATGGGAACTCC
>NW_006459056.1:0-225 GCF_000325575.1 Pteropus alecto | reverse complement strand
CTGCTCTTTCTCATGGATACCTGACATCACGATACGAATGAAGTATGGGGAGGTGTTTGTATCATGTACGGAGGTTTGTGAGGGGAATGCACCGAAGAAGCAGGAAGCCCACGTGCCTGGGAGGGGGGGGCCTCTTCCTAAATCGTGTGTCTGGGAGGGGATGGGTTTCTGATCACTCGTGTGCACGCGCGTGTGCACACGCATGCGTCAGCATGATTCCGATCA
>NW_006459055.1:0-225 GCF_000325575.1 Pteropus alecto | reverse complement strand
GGATAAGTTTAACAAATATCTAATTATGATGATGGCGATATTGTTTTTATCTAAACTTTTTTTTTTAATTGTAGCTGTATAGGTGATTCTATTGGAGATAAACCCAGTAAACAGGTCGATTAGTTGTGTGTGACTCTTATAAATTCCATCCAACATTACCCTGGTGTTAAGTCAGTTTCTATAATGCCATTTGGCTAGACATACTTTCTAAAGGTATCAATAAAC
>NW_006459054.1:0-225 GCF_000325575.1 Pteropus alecto | reverse complement strand
CAGGCTGCCTGCCCCAGAGGCCCAGCGGAGCCATTCTTGATGTGACATAAGGACATCTATGGCTTCTCTAGTGGCCATGATTACTCAGACCCTTTGAAAGAGCCGTGGGGTCAGGAACCAAGCCACTCTAGTTTCAGCTCTCTGCCACTGGCAAGGACTTTGGATAGTGATTCGTAGTTTTCAAAGCAGTTCCACATTCGTGATGTTTTTTTCCTCATGATTTTA
>NW_006459053.1:0-225 GCF_000325575.1 Pteropus alecto | reverse complement strand
CATATTATGTTTTGATGTAGAAGAAATGAAAGAGCTATTACAATGGGAATCATGAGAAAAGGCTATTTCATTTTAAGAGAAAAATAAGTTTTGTGATTTTTCTCTTTGCGATTTGCGTCTCACAGTAGGCGTGTCTGGTGGAGGCTTACTGCTACTTTGCATGTAATACGAGCAGCTCATCGGAGCATGCTAGCTGAAGGTCTGCCTTACCTGTTTCTAATCCAC
>NW_006459052.1:0-225 GCF_000325575.1 Pteropus alecto | reverse complement strand
TTTGGGGTCTCCTTCGTGCTCTGCATAAAAAGACTGAGCGGGACGTAGAGCATCAGAAGCACATACTCTAGTGTCACCGACAGCCGGGGATGGTCCAGTGACATGCTTTATCTCTGTGCTCTCCTCTGTCGCCCCCTTTTGTCATAAGAGGAAAATGTTCCTCCTGTTATTTAAGCTCAGATAAAAACAGAAAGTCAGAAAAGTGAAAAATAAGAACACTTAAAA
>NW_006459051.1:0-225 GCF_000325575.1 Pteropus alecto | reverse complement strand
GCCGAGGGCGCGCCCTACGCCACCGTGGTGCACGACCTGGGGCTGCGCGACGGCGTCCAGCGCGTGCTCTTCGGCAACGACCTGACCTTCTGGCTGCACAAGCTCGTCTTCATCGACGCCGTGTCCTTCCTGTCGGGGAAGAGGCTGGCGCTGTCCCTGGACAGGTACATCCTCGTGGACATCGACGACATCTTCGTGGGGAAGGAGGGGACGCGCATGAACGTC
>NW_006459050.1:0-225 GCF_000325575.1 Pteropus alecto | reverse complement strand
TCCTCCTTTTCACTAGAATTACAATTTTGATACAATTAAGAAGATGCTCAGTACTTACAATAGTGTTGTGTACTGGTTAGCTTTTAGTAAGTACTTGTATCAGACCTTTAATAAATAGCTGTTCAAAGTGTAAAAACCGATGATAATGCCAGATTGGCAATCCCTGCATTTACAGTTTTTCATCTACGAGGAGGCCATTTTGCTCCCAAAGACTTTATTTACACT
>NW_006459049.1:0-225 GCF_000325575.1 Pteropus alecto | reverse complement strand
GTGTTGTGGCCTGAGAACAGTCAGATAAGATTGCTAGCTTGACTCCTTATCCAAATGAAGTGGTAGAATGAACTTTGTAGTTGCTTGTGTTTTCTAGTCGGGCTTACTAAATGGCCAGGGTAGTAAGTACTGTATTGACAGTAGGCAAAGCTATGAATTAGCTTCCCAGTTCTGGTACAGCAGTGGAATGGGCCACAGGGCCTGTACAGCTCCTTATTTGGGGAC
>NW_006459048.1:0-225 GCF_000325575.1 Pteropus alecto | reverse complement strand
AGGAGAGACACTGAAGTTGCAGAGCTGAGGCGGGAAGAGAGAGCGACCTGGCCTGCGGGACAGGGAGATAAGCTAGAACTGTTCTTCGCCATCCCCTCTTGCCCATCCAGTCCCTGGAGCAGATAGGACGGGGCAGGAGCAGAGACGGGATGCAGTCAGAGCAGTCAAAAGCTAAAGTCAAGTTCAAAATATTTCCCAGCCAGATTGGCATTGGCACTGACCGAC
>NW_006459047.1:0-224 GCF_000325575.1 Pteropus alecto | reverse complement strand
AATTACATTACATTTTTCCTGTGATTTTAAAATTTAAGACCTTGGATTTTAGTTGGCAGAGGCTGTCTTTTTTCAAAATGTATCTCCTACTTAAAAGCATAGCATACTCTAACCAACTAGTAATCATGATCACCATGATACTCTCACTGAAATAGTAAAGATCATATACTCTTGTCATAGATTTCATCGCTATCAGCACATGCGGAATTTTACAAATACTTCAG
>NW_006459046.1:0-225 GCF_000325575.1 Pteropus alecto | reverse complement strand
TTTTAGAAGACAACATAGATGTATATCTTTATGACAGGATTCAGCAATTGTTTCTTAGATATGGCATCAAAAGATAAAAATTGATGAACTGGACTTGATTGAAATTAAAAAGTTCTGTGCTTTAAAAGACATCATCAAGACATAGACTAGGCAAGCTAATAAATGGGAGAAATATTTGAAAATCCTCTACCTGATAATGGAGTAGTATCTATGATATATAAAGAA
>NW_006459045.1:0-223 GCF_000325575.1 Pteropus alecto | reverse complement strand
CTTAAGAATATTCCATATCACTAGGAAGAATATATATTCTGATGTTCTGGGATGAAAGCTCTGTAAGTATCGATTATGTCCATTTGGTCTATTGTGTCATTTAAGGCTGATGTTTCCTTACGGATTTTCTGTTTAGAGGATCCATCCATTGTTGTCGATGGTGTACTTAGGTCTCTACTATAACTTTATTTTTGTCAGTTTCTCCTTTTAGTTCTGTTAGTAG
>NW_006459044.1:0-225 GCF_000325575.1 Pteropus alecto | reverse complement strand
CTTAGTGTGATGCTTCCGAGGTTCATCCACACTGTAGTTTCTTCTGACGGTGGAATGAGGTTCCATCGTGCGGATGCGCCCCATTCCGTGCCCCATTCCGCTCCCCCCGCTTGACGGGCCTCGGGGCCGTTCCTGCCTCTGGGCGGCCGTCAGCGGAGTGGCTCGGAGTGGGCTGATGTTCGCTGGAGCGTCTGTTTTCGAGTCTTTGAGGATATATTCCTCGGA
>NW_006459043.1:0-225 GCF_000325575.1 Pteropus alecto | reverse complement strand
GTAAAGGAAAATATTTGTTACTCTGACTAAAAAAACAAAACCAAAAAAACGTCAAAGTCTTTACCACTGTTTATAAAGCTGTCCTCCTGTTATCACTGTGAAACCTCCTCCCCCTCCCCCGCAGCACTACTCTCCAGCCACGCAGCCTTCCTGCTGCTCCTCAAACACCCCAGGGACTCTTGCCTGAGGACCTTGCCCTCTGTTCCTCCTACCCACACTGCTCTT
>NW_006459042.1:0-225 GCF_000325575.1 Pteropus alecto | reverse complement strand
ACGGAGGCTTGAGCGGACTAGGGCTCCCAGAAACCTGTCTGCACCCTCAGCCAGCCCGCGGGGCTCGTCTCCGCTCCCACTTCGGAGTCCGGGCGTCCGGGGTGGCAGGAGCCACATCCCGCTACAAAGAGCGCATCAGGCTTCAGGGACGTGCGGGGTAGACTCCACCTGCCACTGGCAAGAACGAGCGGGGGAGGAGGGAGGGTGGTAAAGAATGGGGGGCGG
>NW_006459041.1:0-225 GCF_000325575.1 Pteropus alecto | reverse complement strand
CGGCAGTGCACAAGGGCTCCCCTTCCTCTGTATCTTTGCCAACACTTACCTTTTGTCCTTTCGATAACTGGAACCCTAACAGGTGAGAGGTGACGTCCACTGTGGTTTTGATTGGCACTTCCCTGGTGGTTAGTGATGCTGAGCATCTTTCCATGTATCTATTGGCCATTTGCATTAAGGATCCTGTTTATTAAATATGCCTTTAGAACTATGTCCTGGATATCT
>NW_006459040.1:0-225 GCF_000325575.1 Pteropus alecto | reverse complement strand
AAAAAAAAAAAAAGGGGAAATTTACATATTAACCATTTAAAAGTGCATAACTCAGTGGAATTTAGTGCATTCATGGTGTCACACAACCACCACTTCCATCCAGTTCCAAAACACTATCAGCCCAAAAGGAGGCACCCGTCAAACAGCCACTCCCCACTCGCAGCAAGCTTTCACAGTTAACTTACACTGTCGGCTTTCCTGCTGGGCCACAGCCCGTGACAATAG
>NW_006459039.1:0-225 GCF_000325575.1 Pteropus alecto | reverse complement strand
TCCATTTTCCCAAGCCTCAGAGAAAGAATTTGATTAAAGAAACTAATTTATATATTATATATATGCATACAGGCATCATTTTATATCAAGATCCAAGGTCCTAATACTCCCTTTTATCTCCTTGACTGGTGGAACACAGAAGTCAATGACTCAAATAGTAAACAGGAAGAGACACATCAGAAACCAGAACCAAAGGTCTCTGTGAATCAGTGATGGCCCACTGCC
>NW_006459038.1:0-225 GCF_000325575.1 Pteropus alecto | reverse complement strand
CAGTAATTTCACATCACAAACCACTTTTGCTCAGTTTAAAGACTAAACTCCCCATGTAACCAATGGAATACATCATTATTTTTCTCCGTCCACGTCTCCAGGCCCGTTTCACTGTCCTCTTATAAAAACTCTACCCTCTGGTCACACAGTTGACCCTGAGGAGCACCGTTCTCTCTGCCAGGACTTTGCCGTCACCATTTTCTTTTCTTCCACAACTTTTTGCTT
>NW_006459037.1:0-225 GCF_000325575.1 Pteropus alecto | reverse complement strand
GGCTTTCCCGGGCCCCTGTGTTTCTTCCTCATTTTCTGGGTTAAGATTTTTTTAATTTCATTTTTTCTCTCTACTATTTGAGTTATATACTTATTCTATTTCACCTTTTCCTGATGCCATTTACATTCTCAAGTGTAGACATCGATTAACAAAGTCCAGAGTTACTAATTCTGCCTCACTGCAAAATGCAAACATCTTAGGATGCTTAACTCCGACTTTTTTGTG
>NW_006459036.1:0-225 GCF_000325575.1 Pteropus alecto | reverse complement strand
GTTACCTAATGGAGACTGTGAATATAACATTCAATGGTAGACAAAGAGGGTAGAGACTCTGCTCCCCAAGGAATAAAATCACTTCTCAAATGTGGTTTACTCAGTTGTTATATATAACTCAAATCTACTCTCTGCTATATCTTATGTTGCAAGTGATATCAAATGCATGTATAGCCTAGTTGGACAGAAGAATAGAGTTGGAAGATGTGGGTTAAAAGTCCGGCT
>NW_006459035.1:0-225 GCF_000325575.1 Pteropus alecto | reverse complement strand
TGGTGACTGGCCGAGAGGGTGGCATGTTCTTGCTCGGGCTCGCGCTTTGCTGTGGGAGCTGTACCGTCACATCCCAGCTGGAACTTGGCTCCGCTTGCAGTTTCTTCACCCAACAGAAGACACTTGATTGAAGGGTGAGAAGGGAGATAACCTGTGCATATGAGGCCATACCTCGTACATGGGGCCCATTGGGCCGGGGTGTCTGTGATTCATGGCAACTGAGAG
>NW_006459034.1:0-225 GCF_000325575.1 Pteropus alecto | reverse complement strand
CAATCTCCTACTGACAAGAGAGACAAGATATGAATGCATTTCCATGATGCCCGTATAGGAGTTGCCGATAGAGGAAGGCAGTAGAGCATGTGGATTTTGTGCCAACCATATGGTGATCAAGCCACATTCTCTGTCGCAATGTGCCCTACTCAAGGCAGTGTACTGTATTCAGTCCCATGGAAACATATTCAAGTAGGACATAAAATATGTTTCTGAATAGGCTTT
>NW_006459033.1:0-225 GCF_000325575.1 Pteropus alecto | reverse complement strand
GAGAAAGGGCTTTTTGTGTATGAGCTTAAGATTAAAGGTAAGAAAATGTGAGGGGTGGTCAGGCTGCACCTACACGGGCCTATGGATGAGACTTACAGGATGGGACTTGGGGGAGGCATAGAAGGCTAAGAACAGTGGGAGCCAAGCCTAGAAATATAGGTAAATTCGAAAGGTAGAAATCCTCAGGGACCACACTGAAGAAGCATCGGAGTTTTGAAAATCAGC
>NW_006459032.1:0-225 GCF_000325575.1 Pteropus alecto | reverse complement strand
GGTGCTAAAAAAAAAAAAAAAAATCGCAATTTCCCTCCGCATCGTTTCAGGTCTTCCAGGGGGGCTAAGAACCAAATTAACAAGACAACTAAGCAGGAGAAAGTCACAGTCTAGAACGCGGGCATGGGGAGATTCACGTAAGCATGGACATTCCCAGGATGGTGAGGTGACATCAGGTTTACTTGACATTTTGGAGAAGGGGCGAGTGGGAGTCCCATCTAGTCT
>NW_006459031.1:0-225 GCF_000325575.1 Pteropus alecto | reverse complement strand
CCCCCCCACTGGGGAGCCGGAATCATTAGGATCATAAAGCCCTAGATCAGAGAAGGAGTCTTCTCCAGGCAGCCCAGTGCGGGGGGCCTTGTGGTATTCATACCTGAGGGTGTGACTCTGTCCCTGTTTCTTCAGGACTCTGTGGGAAGTTGGCATTCCTAATCCAGTTTGGACTCATGCCTGTTACGTTTACAGGCATGCCTCGGAGATATTGCAGGTTTGGTT
>NW_006459030.1:0-225 GCF_000325575.1 Pteropus alecto | reverse complement strand
ACTCTAATAACGGTTGTTTCAAAACAAACAAAACAACAAACAGAAAGGATCGGACATGCCTTGATTCAGTTTTTCAGCTTTACATCTCAGACCTCTGTTGTCCAGGTAAATCCTGTCCACAGGGGAACCTGGAGACAAAAGGGCTTCTCTGCAACATTCGGTTCAGGGCCAGACTCCGAACTCCTTTGCTGATTCTGCCTTTTTCAGTTTAATGAACTATATATT
>NW_006459029.1:0-225 GCF_000325575.1 Pteropus alecto | reverse complement strand
GGAATATGGATATACCAAAATGTATTTACTCATTCACCAATTGATGGACATTTGAGTTGCTTCCAGTTTGGGGCAATATGAATAAAGTTGTTGCTATGAACATGTGTGTGCTAATTTTGTGTGGACATAGGTTTTTATTTCTCGTGTGAATTTCTAGGAGTGAGATTTTCTGGGTTGCAGGGTAAATCAGTGCCAAACTGTTTTCCAAGTAGCACTTCATTTTAC
>NW_006459028.1:0-225 GCF_000325575.1 Pteropus alecto | reverse complement strand
AGTTAGGATTAGGGATAGCGGTTAGAGTTAGAGTTAGGTTTAGGTCGAGGTTAGGGCTAGGTTTAGGATTAGAGTTAGGTTTAGGGTAATGTTTAGGGTTAGAGTTAGGGTTAGGTTTGGGTTAGAGTAGGGTTAAATTAGGGTTAGCGTTAGGGTTAGGATTAGGGTCAACTTTAGGGTTAGGATAAGGTTAGCCTTAAGGTTAAGGTTAATGCTATTTTTACG
>NW_006459027.1:0-225 GCF_000325575.1 Pteropus alecto | reverse complement strand
TGAATGGTGGTTTTGGCTTCCTTTACTCCACCAGGGAATTGTGGCACCCTGTAAACAGAGAGACGGTATCATCTATGCCACAACTTTCCATGTCACTGGTAGACAGCAAAATCAAATGCTATTGACTGCCCTTCTGGAATTTTCCCAAATACACAATAGTCATCCCAGCCCACATTCTTGAGCGCGCTGTGTTCCACTGCGTACTTCGGAGCTAATTCCAAAATT
>NW_006459026.1:0-225 GCF_000325575.1 Pteropus alecto | reverse complement strand
ACCTCCCACAAATACAGAGGACCTACAGAGGAATTATTTTATGAAAGATGCAAAGAGGAATAAACCTTACATTCATCACACCTTATAATAACTTTCACTTCTAATTCTTCCATCAATATCTCTCTTTTCATTATAGAAGTTTTCCCTCGTTGATTTCATCTATGGTCATAGTATTAATTCTTGTACTTACTACACAGAAGACTTCTAACTGTACACCTCCAGCGT
>NW_006459025.1:0-225 GCF_000325575.1 Pteropus alecto | reverse complement strand
GAGAGCAGATGCCTCTTTGAATGAAGATTAGAGTGGGGGGCAGGGGGCATTGAGCCGTATTCACCCCACGGGGTTCAAGCATTCCCATTAGAAGGAGAACCCCTGCTTCTCCTAGATCAGCCTCATGTCACAGGCGGTGGAGCTGTGGATGTGAGGGGGTGTCTGTGCCGTAGGGTGAGAGAGAACGAAGACCTAAACGTGTCCTGACTTTGTGTGTAACAGACA
>NW_006459024.1:0-225 GCF_000325575.1 Pteropus alecto | reverse complement strand
GGCTGTTGCCACTGCGTCTGCTCAGAGGGGTCCGCATGTGGCCCCCACGGGCCCAGGACGCAGACGGGCACTTGGTGTTGGCGGAGGCCGACGCTGGTTTGTGCAGCTTCGGTGCAGGTGCGTCGGCATGCGCCCCGCTCCTACCGCCGAAAGCGAATCTGTGAGCTCGCTTGTCCCAGCCGGTGGCGCGGGGACGCTTGCCTGTGGCGGTTCCCGCAGCAGCCC
>NW_006459023.1:0-225 GCF_000325575.1 Pteropus alecto | reverse complement strand
GCAAAAAGCTAAGGGGACAAAGTGAGAACACAAAGATATTTCTGGTTCAACAACCCCAAATTCAGAAAAATACGTGTGAAGGTAGATCCACATTAAAAAGTATGGAAGGGAAAAAAAAAAACGTGAAAGAAAAAAAAAAATGTCTGTAAGGAAAAAAAAATTACGACGTTAGTGATGCTCTCGGGATGAGAATTCGCATTATTTTTATTCCCAGTAATGTTCTGT
>NW_006459022.1:0-225 GCF_000325575.1 Pteropus alecto | reverse complement strand
CTTGGACAACTAAGTTAAGAAAGTTCAGAGGATATTGAACACTTCCAGGCCCTCAAAAAGAGATATGTAGAGGAAAAAAAATATAAAGCTGAAATTGACCTGCAACTTGACTTTTAGAAGAGAAAAATACATTCTAACTTCCTTTCCTCTGGGCTTCTTTCTCAGGAGAGGGCAGATTTTGAGAAGATAAATCTCTGATGGAGAACAGAGTCATGATGGATGTGA
>NW_006459021.1:0-225 GCF_000325575.1 Pteropus alecto | reverse complement strand
ATGAGAATTGCTTATTAAGAGAGTCTTACTGGAAGACGGAATGTCTTACTTTTGGAATGATGGAAGTAAGGACCTCCAAAAATCATAAAAAGAGAATGCTGGCACAAAAAACTAAAAATCTACTTTTTCCAAATTATGGAAATTAAAGGCTTGGAACAATCCAAGGAAGAATTTATTCAAGAAAAATAGGTGGATCTCTGAGCATCAAGCTTTGTGTCATTTTAA
>NW_006459020.1:0-225 GCF_000325575.1 Pteropus alecto | reverse complement strand
AACTACGCCCTTGGATTATCCAATAAATTGATATTATTTCCAGTCGTTCTGTCATTTTTCTTTGATTCATTGCTTCATCCTTATGCTCATTCATGTATTAATTTAACAAATATTTACTGAGCATTTATGTTTTTCTGTACCGGGTTAAGTGCTGAGGGTATCATACGGAAGTAAATTGACTTGGTTTCTACTCATACGGGTATTACACGGCCATTCGGAAAGACA
>NW_006459019.1:0-225 GCF_000325575.1 Pteropus alecto | reverse complement strand
GGTGGCCAAGGAACTTACTCTACAGATATCCTCACCCCCACCCCACATTTCTAACTCCAGCCAGTGGTGGTGTCTCAAAGCGATCGAATGTACCAGAGAGGGAGGAGGCGGCTGAAGTTGCAGGGATGATGAGAAAATTCTCCTACCTTCTCTAAATCTCTCTTCCTTTTCATACACACTCAGAAATACCTGATATGGAAACAATCCAATGCCTACCAATGGATG
>NW_006459018.1:0-225 GCF_000325575.1 Pteropus alecto | reverse complement strand
ACCCCACTCTCCTGCCTCCCAAGGCCCTCATCACTCCAAACTGCATCTGTTTACTTGGGCCACTCGCCCCAACATTCTTTATGCAGCCAGCAAACCTTGCTTGCGTGTCCACCTTCGGCCATGCCCTGTGCTGGCTCCTTCCAACTCCTGAACACGGCGCTGCATTGTTTCTTTTTTTTAGCTCCGTGGCCCCCCACTGCCTAGTGCTATACCTGACATGCAGTA
>NW_006459017.1:0-225 GCF_000325575.1 Pteropus alecto | reverse complement strand
ACACTGTTTTAGTTGCCTCTCATGGGTTTTGATATGCGTATGTTGTTTATATTTTATGTGAAAATAATTCAACTTTTTAAAGTAGATTTATATTGAAGTAGTATAGATCGAGTTCCTAATAAAAGAATTTTTTCTTTATCACCTTAGTTATTAATTTTTGACTGAATTCCACTGTTGTCTGAGAATATACTCTGAATGATTCCAATCATGTCAAACTTGTGACTT
>NW_006459016.1:0-225 GCF_000325575.1 Pteropus alecto | reverse complement strand
ATTCATGGAGGATCAGATCCATTTTTGTGCTAGTTGGCCTTTAGTTAGTAAACACTTCTAATCTTTTCCTTCTAACCGAGAGAATAGACCTTAGGCTTAGAACTTTGACCAGTCACAGGGTCTACTGAAACTTAATAAGTTATTTTCATTTTATTTACTTGTACAAGTTTCCTAACATTAGGAGAATAATTTTTTTTCCATTTAAAATAATGATATAAAATTTTT
>NW_006459015.1:0-225 GCF_000325575.1 Pteropus alecto | reverse complement strand
TTTTGCCCCAGCCCCCAAGTTCGTGGACAGGTCAGTGGTGTGCACAGAGCCACTAGTGTTGGGGGGACCAGGTGGCGTGGGCAGCAGCCCCAGGAGCCAGTAGTGTGGGGACAGACAGCTCTGTGAGGGATACCAGCCCAGCCCAGCGGACCGCGTGCTGTACGGTTGTAGGGTTGTGGGGTTTGGGACATGGGAGCCTGAGGTCCCACTAGACACCCTGAGCGG
>NW_006459014.1:0-225 GCF_000325575.1 Pteropus alecto | reverse complement strand
CTGCATTCATGGGAGTAAGTTCAGCTGAAGTTCTTCTTTTCCCCCTGGGTTTTTCATCAATTAATTAATTAATTAATTAATTATTTTTTTTCTCCCTCTTTAATACCCCCTCCCCACCAAGAAGTTCTTGAGTGGTCAGTGACTGAGTAGTGCAGGAGAAGGAAGTTGAGTTGCAGAGCTGAGTTTAGTTGGCAGGTTGGGAATAGGGCCAGGACATTCGCCATT
>NW_006459013.1:0-225 GCF_000325575.1 Pteropus alecto | reverse complement strand
CTCATTATCAGGGACTGCTTTGCGAAAATCCACGAATCCACCTCGAGACTGTACGGACATTGAACCCAGCTATGTTTCTGCCCATTGAGAAAGGGACTCCCAACCACGATTGTGAAGAGGTCACGGAAGAAGTGTAGACAAGTGGGCCGGACCGGACAGACGTTCCTCTTCAGAATCGGAACTAATATTATTCACCGACGGGAGCAGCTTCATCCGTGAAGGACA
>NW_006459012.1:0-225 GCF_000325575.1 Pteropus alecto | reverse complement strand
GTGCTAACTACTACACTATGGAGCTACCCCCAGCATCTCTTTTAGTGATTTATTACAAAACAATATTCTTTTTCACTTTTCTTCTATGACTTCTACACTTCAAATAGTGATGAAAGAGTGGAAAATCCCTTTGGCATCAAAAGAAAAAAAAAGCAAGTCAAAGAAGTGTTTCTTTTTTTATTTTTAAAATATTTTATTTATTATTAGTTTCAAGTATACAGTACA
>NW_006459011.1:0-225 GCF_000325575.1 Pteropus alecto | reverse complement strand
TTTTGTTATTTTGTAGTATAGCTTTATTAGTAGTATCAAGGAATAAATAGTATCCTAATCATGAGACATCTCAATATTTGCCTGAATGATATAATCAAAAGTCAAAATTTGAAGTACTTTTCTCACTAAATGAGTATTGATTTCATACTATCATAAAGTCAAAAAATCATAAGTCAAATCATCGTAAGTAGAGGACCATTTGTGTGTGTGTGTGTGTGTGTGTGT
>NW_006459010.1:0-225 GCF_000325575.1 Pteropus alecto | reverse complement strand
GTCCCCTGAAGCCAGCACCCATCTGGGGAAGGGGCAGGGATGGAGTTGGGGGGAGGGGGAAACAGGCCTGTTAGGAGTGGAGCCAGATGCATGAACTATTTACCCAACAGAGATGATCTCGACTGAGAATAAACCTTGTGCTGCTAAGTTTTCGTCTCCTACACATTTGGCCCCAGCCCAGGGAAGTGAAGGCTAGCGAGGAGGGGAAGATAAGCCAGAGAAAAA
>NW_006459009.1:0-225 GCF_000325575.1 Pteropus alecto | reverse complement strand
TCTTCTCAAGTGCACATGAAACATTTTCCAGAATATAACACGTTAGGCCACAAAATACGTATCAATAAATTAAGATTGGACTCATAACAAGCATCTTCTTTGACCGCAAAGGTATAAAATTAGAAATTAACTACAAGAAATAAACTGAAAAATACATAAATATATGGAGTCGAAATAACATGCTGCTAAACAATTAATGGGTTAGCAATGAGATAAAAAAAAAAA
>NW_006459008.1:0-225 GCF_000325575.1 Pteropus alecto | reverse complement strand
GAGTATATGTCCAAAGGGAATGGAAACAGGATCTCGAAGAGATATCTGCACCCGTATTTATTACATTATTCACAATAGCCAAGATATGGATACCGCCTAAATGTCCATCGACAGACGAATGGATAAAGAAGATGTGCTACGTACATTGGAATATTATTCGGCTGCATGGGGTGTTTCATGACAATTTGCTAGAAGATGAATGGAACTCGAGGGCATTATACTAAG
>NW_006459007.1:0-225 GCF_000325575.1 Pteropus alecto | reverse complement strand
CTTATAAATGTTCAATCATGATCACTACCCTCGGTCTTGGTCTCTGTCAGTGTTAGCGACAGTTTCAGTAGGATTTGCTCAGATTCCCTGGGGCTGCATGCACGGTGTTCAGTCTTGAAGGATATGGAGGGGAGGGGTCCTCTGGGTTGGAAGATGGGGCTTGTGTCATGGCCTCACATTTTGCAACCACGGCTGGTAATAATCAGCTGTTGCTTCTCTGCCATC
>NW_006459006.1:0-225 GCF_000325575.1 Pteropus alecto | reverse complement strand
AAAAAGACAAGAAACTGAGCAAATACAGCCCTTAACAGAACCTGGCACACAGAATGTGCTCAGCAGGTGCAGAATAAATGGCTCTGAGGTAAGGGCTATCAGAGTTAGCGCAGGGAGCTATGAAACGCAGAGCGTGAGACGGGGGCACAGCTGACGATGACGCTCAGGCAGGCCGATGGCTGAACTTTCGCAAAACCTGCCAGCCCGCCTCCAGGCTCAGCATGC
>NW_006459005.1:0-225 GCF_000325575.1 Pteropus alecto | reverse complement strand
TGAGTGTGCATGAGGACCAGTTGGAGGGCTTGTTAAAATGTGTATTTCTGGGCCACATCTCCAGTTTCTTGTTTAGTAAGTCTGCAGTGCAGCCTAAGAATCTGCATTTTAACAAGTTCCCAGGTGATGCTGATGCTATCCATCTGGCGACCACACTTTGAGAACTACTGCCCTAGAGGAAAGCAGACATTATACTTTGCCAAAATATTGCTCCAAAAATATATT
>NW_006459004.1:0-225 GCF_000325575.1 Pteropus alecto | reverse complement strand
AAGAAAGATGTTACAGAAGTATTCAATCATATGGACAATTTTAAAAACACTATATCTGGTGATTAAAGTAAAAAAACTTACGTAACTTTTTTTTTGCATGCAGAAAAAGTGTAATGGTAGGAAATTAAAACTCTCAGCAAGTTTAATTCCATTCGAGTAGAAAAAATTATCATTTAAAACTCTGTTGTGGGTCTATGTCCAAGGTTGGTCTCGGCTTGTGGGGGT
>NW_006459003.1:0-225 GCF_000325575.1 Pteropus alecto | reverse complement strand
ACCTGCTCTGCCACTTACCAGCTGCATGAGTTGGGTAGTAACTTAACTTCTCAGTTTCCTTATCTCTATAGTGATAATAACAGTATCCACCTCATATGACCATGAAAGGACTGAGTTTTTCTACAGCCACGGAGCACAGTAAGCGGCTCTGTGAGTGTCTGCAGTGACTTTCAGCCTGACGGGTGGCACCGTGGGTCACAGTGCCAGGAACCAGGAGGAAAGATG
>NW_006459002.1:0-225 GCF_000325575.1 Pteropus alecto | reverse complement strand
AAAAATTAAAATGACAGGAAGGACAATTAGTGGTCATATTTTATAGCTAACTATTATAACATTGTTAAAATGTGAAGTTTTTCACTTCACCGTAGATTTTTCTCTATATACATACTAACTAAAATAGGACTGCTATATATTTCCCATACGTCAACTTGGTACCTCATTTATCAATACATCCTGAACATCCTTCTATGCAGTAAACATAAATCTCCATTGTTTGAT
>NW_006459001.1:0-225 GCF_000325575.1 Pteropus alecto | reverse complement strand
GAAGCTAGTCTTCAAAATGGTATAAAAATAATCCTATCTAAAATATAATTAGCATGCCTTTGTAATAAGTACTGTTATTTAATAAACTATATGTTTTAAAAGTAAATTCCCTTAATTACAAGGGTGTTACTCTTGCTTGCTGGGAAGCTGGGGTTAGGAGTCGGTCGTATCAGCAAACGTAGAGAAGGGAGCTGCTGGAACAGGGAGCAGGGTCCTGTCGCGGCA
>NW_006459000.1:0-225 GCF_000325575.1 Pteropus alecto | reverse complement strand
CTGGGAGAAGCATGGCCTTTGTCCATCACTTTTAAACTTCTCAAGACTGACCCAGATCATGATTAAACATGGCATTGCTTACTTTTGTTTCTCTGTGGCTATCCTCTGCTGAATTTGTGGAGTGGAGAAATGCCTGTCAGGGGGAGGAAAAGGGGTGAGGAAATTGAACGACCCCTTACTATCAAGCATGTCTGCACAGTTGTTGGCTCATTCACGCCTAAGTTC
>NW_006458999.1:0-225 GCF_000325575.1 Pteropus alecto | reverse complement strand
ATAATAATTTCTTCGGTAGTATATGCACATTTTGTGCTGTTTTCTGTATGTGCTATTTACTTAGCAAACAGCACTGTTTTAAAAGAGGAAAAAGACAAACCACAAACAGAGAAAATATTTCTAGTATATATAATCAACAAAGGACTAGTATCAAGGATATTTAAATAGTTTTATAAATTAGAATAGAATGGATAACTAAATGGAAAAATGAACATTTTAAAAAGT
>NW_006458998.1:0-225 GCF_000325575.1 Pteropus alecto | reverse complement strand
TACCCTGCCTCACCCGCTCCTTCCTGCGGAAACCCTCAAAGAGGCTTCTGCCCATTGCTGATGCTTCCCTGTGTGGCCCTGGGTGGCTCCTCCTCTCAGGAACTGTAACAAAATATCTTCTCAGTGGCAACTGTCTCCAGATCTATTAGCCTCGGCATATCTGAATAATAATAAAACCGACATTTTGAGACAATGACCAGGCCTGGGGGTCCCAGGAGGGTCCCC
>NW_006458997.1:0-225 GCF_000325575.1 Pteropus alecto | reverse complement strand
GTTTTCCATAGTGGCTGCACCAACTTGAAATCCCACCAACAGTGCATAAGGATTTTCTTTTCTCCATATCCTCCCCAACACTTGTTTGTTTATTTACTAATGATAGGCATTGTGATGGATATGAAGTCATATCTCGCTGTGGTTCTAATTTGCATTTCCCTAATGATTAGCCATGTTGAACATCATTTCATTTGTCTGTTGGCCATCTGTATGTCCTCTTTGGAG
>NW_006458996.1:0-225 GCF_000325575.1 Pteropus alecto | reverse complement strand
TGGAAATTTCTTGCTTACTTTCTCTCCCAAATTTTGCAAGTAACATATCTTCTTTGTTTGTAGCATTATTTTAAATGACATATTTTTAAAACATTTAAGCAACATAATAGTTATGAATAACTGATTTAATCTTGAGTGTCAGCTCTAGGATGCAAAGTGATACAGATTTTCACTGGGTGTCCTGCACAAGGAATTAAACAATTGACATTCATTGTAGATACAGAG
>NW_006458995.1:0-225 GCF_000325575.1 Pteropus alecto | reverse complement strand
ATAGATGTTTTCTGCTGTCATGATTGCTCTCCATCCGTTAGTTTGAATGTAAGCAAGACTTCTGGCAAGTTATATAATTACTCAATTTCTTTATCTGTAATTGGAGGCAATAAAACCTAGCTCATGGGTAATAGTCTTAGTATTAAATGGAAAAGAAAAATAGTTATGCAGAATAGACATTAAGACATATATCCTGTTCTTCAGCAATGAACACTTTAGTTGGAG
>NW_006458994.1:0-225 GCF_000325575.1 Pteropus alecto | reverse complement strand
TTGAAAACAATTGACTTAAATTTGAATTAATAGAGACACTCACTGAGCACAATGAAGGATGGGCAATAGATTGAGGTAGAGGATGAATGAACAGAAAATAAATATCATAACTTTCTTTAGGAAAGTTGGTTTCTATGTGTTAGATAAAACAGCCACCTCTCCTAGTCGTGATAGAGTGATCTCATGTAGAAGATGAACCTTGTCGATCAGCTTGGCCTGAGCTCT
>NW_006458993.1:0-225 GCF_000325575.1 Pteropus alecto | reverse complement strand
TTGAAAACAATTGACTTAAATTTGAATTAATAGAGGCACTCACTGAGCACAATGAAGGATGGACAATAGATTGATGTAGAGGATGAATGAACAGAAAATAAATTTCATAACTTTCTTTAGGAAAGTTGGTTCCTATATGTTAGATAAAACAGTCACCTCTCCCAATCTTGACAGAGTGATCTCATGTAGGAGATGAACCTTGTCGATCAGCTTGGCCTGAGCTCT
>NW_006458992.1:0-225 GCF_000325575.1 Pteropus alecto | reverse complement strand
CACACAACCACACACATTCACACACAAACACACCACGAACATACTCACTCACACAGGTGTATTTAGAACATGCCTCCATATAGTAGTACATGTGCCGTGAAACCATCCCGAGGACAAGGGGGCCACCTCTGTGGTGTCTGCGTTACCCGCATGCCGTTGCAGAGTAACACTGTGGTATTGGAGTGTGGCAGTGCCGTGGTATGGTGGTGCCGTGGTACGGCGGTG
>NW_006458991.1:0-225 GCF_000325575.1 Pteropus alecto | reverse complement strand
ATATATATATATACACATGTGTATATATATATGTAAATCTCACATTTTATTTACCTACTCATCAGTTGATGGATATTCGGGTTGTCTCTGCCTTTTAGTTATTATGAATAATGCTTCTTTGAACATTTGTGTATAAGTTTTTGTGTGAACATATGCTTTCATTTCTGTTGAGTATGTATCTATCTGGGAGTGGGATTGCTGGGTCATCTGGTATCTCTGTGCTAA
>NW_006458990.1:0-225 GCF_000325575.1 Pteropus alecto | reverse complement strand
TTCCAGCTTAGGATGAAGCTTCTCAGCAGAGAACATCGGCTTGTTTGTGGAATGCTTTGCAAACTCGAGGTCACCTTTCATGTCCAGTTCCAGAACTTTGTTCATATCATGCTGGTTGTACTTGGTGTACAACACTCTGTGAAGATGAAGATAGCTTCTGGTGGTAAGGATGGTATTGAAAACATTCACATCTGTCTCTTTTCTCCTTTCTCCTGCTTCATATAA
>NW_006458989.1:0-225 GCF_000325575.1 Pteropus alecto | reverse complement strand
AATGTCTCCTTCTTGCTAATTTTCTTGTCAATTCTATGTCCTCATCATACGTGACCTCTCAGCAGCACTGACACAGCTGGTCATCCCCTCTTCTTTGAAATGTTTTTTTGCATAGCTTCCTGGTAACCACACTCTCCTTTTTCTCCTCTTACCAGCCCCTCCTTCCAAGTCTCCTTTTCTCATTCTTCCATCTCTTTGTTGCTTGTAAACACTGACCCTCACAGA
>NW_006458988.1:0-225 GCF_000325575.1 Pteropus alecto | reverse complement strand
CCCGAATGGTTAAGCGACTCGCCTAACACCCCAGGACAGTGCATATTCTGTGTGCCCAGTGCTCATGTGAATGAAAACCGCCTCTCTTCTGGGAGCCAGAGAGAGTCCAGAGGCTGCACTTCTGAGGACTTAAATTCTCATCCATTCATTCACTCATCGAGGAATCGCCTACGAGGGGGCTGGTGCTGTGTTCTGAACTCAAAGATGAGCAGTGCCGTCCTTGGC
>NW_006458987.1:0-225 GCF_000325575.1 Pteropus alecto | reverse complement strand
CAGCTCTGGTACGTGGATTGACAAAGGCTTTAGAGTTTCGATAACCTGCCTAATGTTCTCACAACTAGGGGGCACTTGATTCCAGTTGAGTTTTTTATGATGTGAGACATGCAGACTGAAAGCGAGATTGTATTCCAAGTAACGGCGAGCAAGACCCTGTGGTTTGACGTGGGACAGATGCGGGACACAGAATCAGACCGGTGGGAAGGGAGCGTGGGTCATCAT
>NW_006458986.1:0-225 GCF_000325575.1 Pteropus alecto | reverse complement strand
TCATCAGCCCATTGTTAAGCAGAAATGATGTTAAGTCAAACAGGGCCCTTAGAGTCTAAGCAGGGAGGGGACTTTAAGTCAAGGTCTTTCTTTTTACTCTTCAAGAAATATGTTAACCAAGGCTGTTTTTAAATAAACTTTCCCCGGAAGTTAGGAAAGAGGCAGGGACCAGAAGAAACCAACCCAGCCGACCCCTTGATTTCAGACCTCTGGCCTCCTGAACTA
>NW_006458985.1:0-225 GCF_000325575.1 Pteropus alecto | reverse complement strand
AATACTTGCAGAGTGTTTTCACTGCCCTGGACGCCCGTGTGCTCCGTCTCGCCACCCTCCCCCCATCACCCCCCGGCAGCCGCCGATCTGTTACTGTCTCCGCAGTTTTCCTTTTCCAGAATGTCATATAATCGGAATCACACAGCGCGTAGCCTTTTCACATTGGCGTCTGTCACTTAGTGATACTCATTTGTTCCCTCCATGGCTTTTCACGGCGTGGTAGCC
>NW_006458984.1:0-225 GCF_000325575.1 Pteropus alecto | reverse complement strand
TCACGGTTCTCAGGGAAAATACCATCCGTGACCCCCGCGTAGTATGCTTACCATGCAGAGCCTCAGGTCGGTGGGGGGCCAGGAGCGCCCCGGTCTGAACTCTCTCAAGAGCAGATACTCTTATGCTTTCTCTGCATTTCTGTGTTCACGCTTGAATTTGATTTCTGTCTCACTTCTGCCAAATTTTAAGCGAAGGTCCCCAGGGATCTCCTAATTATTGGATCC
>NW_006458983.1:0-225 GCF_000325575.1 Pteropus alecto | reverse complement strand
TGCAACGTGTCCCGTGGGACTCAACTGTTTGTGGCGATGCAGCCTCCTCTTCCTACACTGATCTCGCCCTTTTACCATCGTACACATCTGCCTGGGCAGGGAGGAAGCTTGGGGCTGGACGGCACAGAGGACTACCTCCCAACATCCCGAGCGTGCAGACGCGCCATTCGAGAACTGTGAAACAAGGGCATTACTGGCATGGTCAGTGCTTTTAGGGTCTCATTT
>NW_006458982.1:0-225 GCF_000325575.1 Pteropus alecto | reverse complement strand
TTTTTCAACAAAATGTCATTAGGTGGGTACCTCTTAAGGTATGGATACTTTAGTACATTTATATGTCAACTTGTGATCAATTAGAAATAAAAATAAAACATCTGTGAAAATATATGACTAAATATACCATTTAATTCCATATGAAAATATTACACAACCTGTAAAGAATTTGTGTATGATATTTTAGGAACCTATTTTCTTGCATCAAGTAAGAGTACTTTTCTT
>NW_006458981.1:0-225 GCF_000325575.1 Pteropus alecto | reverse complement strand
AGATCAAGTCCAAAATGGCATGTGTCCAAGAGCGGCCCTCATGCTACCTTTCAAACCTCTTGTGAGGGGCTTAGAGAGTCCGGTTCTAAACCACAGGTAAGATGACTCTGACTGGGAGTCACTGGCACCTCACGATCCTGCTAAATCACCTGCGCTGATCATGCCAGGAAAACAGGCGGCAGGTCCTAAGAGACCCAGCTGAACACCTTGACGGCAGGAGCTGAA
>NW_006458980.1:0-225 GCF_000325575.1 Pteropus alecto | reverse complement strand
TCGCCCTCAGAAGCTCGGGCTCCAGAGACAAGGAAACAGGGGCCTTGACTTCCAAAGTGAGGGGCGCCAAGACAGGGAGCGAGGGGGTCAGAGGGTACCCAGGCCAGTCAGGGGGTCATCGAGGACTTCCTGAGTGAGGGGCTTAGGGAACCCCAGGGACCGTACAGCTAAACTGGGGAATGCATTCTGTGGGGTGGGCATCAGCCCTCCAGAGGCCAAAGGTAT
>NW_006458979.1:0-225 GCF_000325575.1 Pteropus alecto | reverse complement strand
TCTGTCAGCCGGGGGTGGGAGACTGGCCTGTGGCATGCTCTGCTGATATTCCGCAGCCCCGTGTTAACCCTTAAATGGGAATTTCTAAGGAAAGGTTTCAAGCAGTGGCCAGGGCGACCCAGAGTCGCAGTGATGGAGCCACAGGAAGGTGAGGTCTGCGAGGGAGGAACAGCCAGGTGCTGAGACCTGGTACCTGGAGGTCCAGCAAGGTGTCCTTTCCACGTG
>NW_006458978.1:0-225 GCF_000325575.1 Pteropus alecto | reverse complement strand
GCCTCCGAGGGGCCCGACTTCAGCCACGTGCTGGTGTCCGGGCGGGACGTGCTGGTGGCTGTCACGGCCTCTGCTTCCCCGTCGCGAGGCCGGGGTGGGCGCAGCATGTCGGTAGTAACAGAGGCAAACGCCGGGCACAGAACAAGGAGGACAGACCCCTGGCCAGGGAGCACATAGGGATGGCGTCGCCGTCCTCACCAGGCTAGGGTATGGCCTCCCCTCTTC
>NW_006458977.1:0-225 GCF_000325575.1 Pteropus alecto | reverse complement strand
TTGAATAGTGCTCACATCCCCAGGGATACATCTCACTTGATTATGGTGTATGGTTCTTTTGAAGAGATGTTGAATTAGGTTTAGTGGTATTTTGTTGAGGATTTTTGCTTCTCTAGTTACCAGGGATATTGGCAAACCTACAGTGAGATATCACCTCACACCAGTTTACATATAATTATTCATAGATAAGAATTTACTCTTGTCATTTTGTTAATTGTTTTTTGT
>NW_006458976.1:0-225 GCF_000325575.1 Pteropus alecto | reverse complement strand
AGTGTCTGCGTGTCTGCACATGTGTGTGACGAAGCATGTTGCCCGCTGGCCTGGCTGCAGCACACGTGCTCACAGGTGCACTGGGAGGTGGGCTTGAAGCAGAGGCACGCCTAGGCCACTCCCAGTGCAGATACTGTGTCCCTTGGGGTCTAGATGAGACCTCGCCTGGTGACCACAGTGTACACAGTCCCGACCCTCGCTGCCCCCCAAAAGAACCTCTGGGCA
>NW_006458975.1:0-225 GCF_000325575.1 Pteropus alecto | reverse complement strand
CCTGCCGAGCCTGGCCTGGGGGCAGGGGGCAGGGTAGGCAGGCAGCAGCTGCGCGGGGGTGTCACACTGGCCACGGACCGGTCACTTCCTGGAATTGTGGCCTCTGCTGCCACCTCGGGTCCAGGCTGCACTGAGCCCGAGGGAGGGGACGGCTGCCCGGGAGGAGGAGGCCACGGCTAGTCCACGGCCATCACGTCCCCTCCCCGAGCCTGATTCTTCACCCGT
>NW_006458974.1:0-225 GCF_000325575.1 Pteropus alecto | reverse complement strand
AAAAAAAAAAACATTTACGTGCAACTTTTCTTGATTATTTTTTGAGGACGGTGTGGCAAGTTGCTGCCAACAAGATGTGTCATTTTGGGACAAGCAAAGTTCTTTGGGAGTCATTTTTTTTTTTTCCGAAATAAGTATTTTTAATTCAGTTCCAAAGAAAGATGTCGCATGAATTTAGATTAGAAAATACGACATTAAGGGGCTTGTTTTTCTGGATATGCAAGG
>NW_006458973.1:0-225 GCF_000325575.1 Pteropus alecto | reverse complement strand
CCTTGACCGCCTGCACCGCCCTCACCTCCTGACTCCGGATCCACCGTGCCCTCCCCCGATCCCCCAGCTTCCGGGATCCCAGCCACGCCAGTGGAGCTACTGGATGCAATCAAGTTCATTCCCCTCACTCGTCAGATAGGAAACACCCCCGTCCTCGTTCTGGCTGCTGAAGACATGTGGAGGCTCCGCAGCCGGGTTTGGACTGGGCCCCGCCTGCCCAGGAGA
>NW_006458972.1:0-225 GCF_000325575.1 Pteropus alecto | reverse complement strand
GCACAGAGGTCTGGCTGAACAGTTTAGACAGATTTCTTTGGAAGGATGGAACTCAGAGAATGGAACTGCATCCAGATAACTCCAGAGATCAGCAGAGATTCTCTTGAGAGTTTGACTAGGAAGAAAGTAGTAGAGACTGGGAAAGAAGTATACAGATGAAAAGGAATAGGTACAATGATATCTGGAGTTAACATGGAGTTGGGAAGAATCTGTGTCCCAATCAGC
>NW_006458971.1:0-225 GCF_000325575.1 Pteropus alecto | reverse complement strand
GCCTTTCTCAAGGTCAGAGTCACCATGGAAACTAACAGTAAAACCAAAGTCACTGGGCTGACATATTTCTCTCTGAACTTTTTATTTCATTAATCCTAACTGTCATTTTATAGCAGTGCTTTCCTCTATGAATTGCCTCATCCATAAGTGCTCAAACCTTAGACAATTCTGCTAAGAACGGTAAAGCTGCATCAAGTAACACAATAATATAATGATAATAACCAA
>NW_006458970.1:0-225 GCF_000325575.1 Pteropus alecto | reverse complement strand
CCGAGCAGGGCCGAGAGCCACCCCCGCTTGTCCACAGCCCACCGTCCTGCGGACCACACTGGGGACCGTGTGGGCACCCTGGAGCATCCCAGGGCCTGGCTGAGGCCCTGGGGTGCGGTCAGGGCGGGGGACATCAGATCAGTGGGACAGACCCTTCTGGGTATATCTCCCCTGCTGAGACCTCTGACAGGGGCCCTGCAGGCCCCCCTGGCGGGGATGCTGCAT
>NW_006458969.1:0-225 GCF_000325575.1 Pteropus alecto | reverse complement strand
CGTGGACGAGGCAGGAGCACCTGAGGCTGATGCAGGCCACAGAGAGACGCCGAGACCCCCAGACCCAGCGGGGCTCAGCAACTCACCCCAGACCGCCCGTCGGACAGGTTCTCCCCCATTTCCTGCTCCCCCCACCTCGAATAATAGCAAATGGTCGAAAAAAGCGTTTGAATCATGGGGATAAAGAGACCACTCAATTCTAACTCCACCTCCCGGATCCCACGC
>NW_006458968.1:0-225 GCF_000325575.1 Pteropus alecto | reverse complement strand
TTTTAAGAATCTCCCATAAGTTTCAGGGCCTATAAAACATAAGTCCTCCTCTATATGTAATAATATTCAACCACTAACATGGTTGAATATTAAATTTCAACCATAAGAGGGCAAGTAGAAGGTGGGGAAGGTTCACATAAATTGTGACTATCTCCTTATCTCTCCATTTGGCCCCTAGAGGGCGATGTTGCCTAAATCGAAAATGGTTTTTCTGTGAAGGATCAC
>NW_006458967.1:0-225 GCF_000325575.1 Pteropus alecto | reverse complement strand
TGTTTATGTTTGTGTTTTTTTGAGAGTCTTTTCGGATGTGATTTTGTTCTGCAAATCTGAAAAACGATTGGCCCTTAGTATAACTTTTTAACCTAATCTCTCTCTTCTTTATTTTTGGGACTCCAATTATACATTTATTTTACCACTTGAGATTGTCCCACATTTACTGAAATTCTCTTTATTTTTAAAGTTATTTTTGCTGCAGTATTTTATCTCTGTACTTTA
>NW_006458966.1:0-225 GCF_000325575.1 Pteropus alecto | reverse complement strand
AACTCATTTTACAAGGCCAGCATTACCCTAATACCGAAACCAAAAAAAATTATAGGCCAATATCCCTGATGAGCATAGATGCAAGAGTCCTAAAAAAGATTAGCAAACTAAATTCATCCTACATTAAAAAGATCATATACCAAGATCAAGTAGGATTTATTCTCAGGATGAAAGGTGTGTTTAATATCTGTAAATCAATTAACATGATATACCACATAAACAAAA
>NW_006458965.1:0-225 GCF_000325575.1 Pteropus alecto | reverse complement strand
CTGGGGGCCCCATGGGTCCCGTGCTGTCCCCGCTTACGTGCAGACTCTCCGGGCCGCGGCAGGAAGGAGACGTAGGTGGGCGCGCGGGAGCGCTCGGCTCAAGCCACCGCTCCAAAAACACGGATGACCCTCAGCCGATGAAGTCCCGGGTCCTCCGCGCGTCCACAGGGCTTTTCCTGACGTGGCCCCGGCTCCCGCCCCGTGCCTGGCACCTGCCCTTCCGCG
>NW_006458964.1:0-225 GCF_000325575.1 Pteropus alecto | reverse complement strand
AGAAAGAACTTGGGCTTCAGGCTCAGAAGAGGCAGGTGCCCAGCTTCACCCAACACACGAAAGAGCGTGTGATAACGAAGCCTCTCTGAGTCGCTGGGTGGCTGGGAAGGCCGCCCCCAGAGCCAGGGCCCGGATGCCCACCCCGGCCTGGCCCGGTCCTCACTCCCTCTTCCTTCAGCAAAACGACAGGTTATTACAAGTCATGGCCCTTCTCGAATAATCAAA
>NW_006458963.1:0-225 GCF_000325575.1 Pteropus alecto | reverse complement strand
GCTTCCTCCCAGACAGAAGTGCTGGCAGAATCCATGGCTTCTTTGTTGAGCCCTCCCCCTTCCCAGCATGCAGATACAGGAGGCTGCCATATCTGAGTTCCATCAACTTGCCTAACCCTGGTCACCCTGCCCAGGAGATTCCTTGGGACCCGTCCCCCCACCACCTTGTGGGCCCACCCAAGCTGCGTCTAGTGGTTTTTTCCATTAAAATGGCCTGTCTTGACT
>NW_006458962.1:0-225 GCF_000325575.1 Pteropus alecto | reverse complement strand
AGTTTGTCGAAGAGGCGCAGTTACAGCTTTCCTATGCTGCTGCTATACTGGGATTGAGCATCACACATGTCAAAAACAATGGGGTAAGAACTAGCTCAAATGAAATATGTATAACCTGAATTACAGGTGAAAAATGCAAATTTTTCTGTACATTGTTAGAGAGCCGAGTTACTTCACAGCAGACACCAACACTAGCACCAAATCCTTGACTGCACTTCTGGACTA
>NW_006458961.1:0-225 GCF_000325575.1 Pteropus alecto | reverse complement strand
CTAAACCTAGTTCTAACCCTAACCCTGATCCCATAGCTTAACACTAACTCAAACCCTGATATTACACTAAACCTAAACCCTAACTTTATCCCTAATCCTAATCTTGAATCTAATCCCCAAATTAAAGCTACTCCTATCCTTAATTCTAACCCTAACCCTAACACAAATTATAAGCCCGATCTTAACCCTAAAACTAAAGGCAATCCTAAATTTAATTCCAACCAT
>NW_006458960.1:0-225 GCF_000325575.1 Pteropus alecto | reverse complement strand
TTTATGGGGATGACACTCAGGAATCTGAATTTAAACAAACTCATCCAGGTAATTTCCGTATATATTGTAGTTTGAAACCACTACAATTCCATTGTCTGCTTAACATTGAACTTTGTCACTATCTGGAGTCTCTTTTTGCTGGGATTCATCTGCAGTGATCCATTGGATTCTGGATCTGGACACTCATCAAAATCAATCCCAAATTAGCTGAAAATCTCTGAGTAA
>NW_006458959.1:0-225 GCF_000325575.1 Pteropus alecto | reverse complement strand
CTGTCAGAAGAGGGTCAGGGGACCGAGAGTTGTAGGGCCTTTCTGTGAGGAAGATGTTTTGGTGTCATAGAAGGACTGCCAACAGAGTCACTCAGTCTGTGGTATGCCGAGAGGGTCTCCCTGTTGGAAAGAGGGGAACAATACATAATATAAAATCGCGGGGACGTGAGAGGACAGTCGGAAAATCCGTCTGGCATTCAGATGGCGAGTGGCTGCTTCAGCCCC
>NW_006458958.1:0-225 GCF_000325575.1 Pteropus alecto | reverse complement strand
CAGAGCAGACTGCGTGACAGAACCCCGCAGACCGCGTGGCTTCGGCAACAGGAGTTGAGTTTTTCGTAGTTCTGGAAGCTGCAAGTCCACGATCGAGGTGTCGGCAGCGTTGGATTCTCCTTGGCTTGCAGACAGCCACCTTCTAGCTGTGTTGTCGCGCGGCCTTTGCCCTGCGTGTGCCCTGCTGCCGTCTCTGTGTCCGATTTTCCTGTTCCTGCAGGGACA
>NW_006458957.1:0-225 GCF_000325575.1 Pteropus alecto | reverse complement strand
AGCCCTGCGAGATTTATGTGCCTCGGCTATGGATCTTGTCCCAGCAACGCTTCCCATCCTGTCATTTACTGAGACCCTCTCCCTAACGGCCCCACCACTGGATCCTGGCCTTGGGGCGTAACACTGATGCACGCTGGTCACAGGATGTTATCAACGTCCCTTCCTCTCAGGTGCGTGGGCTTCAAAAGCCCGGTGACTTCTTTCTGCTGAGTGCTAGTCTGCCAT
>NW_006458956.1:0-226 GCF_000325575.1 Pteropus alecto | reverse complement strand
TCACTTAAAGGCTCACCTTAGAACCTTTTTATTCACTATATTGATTAGTATAGTAAATACAGTTATTTATACCACGACTGAACTAGTGTTTCTTTTTGTGTATTTCCTGTGTGGTTGTACTTTGATTTTATTTAATTTATTTTATTTTTAGGTTCTACTTTTAGATTAATAAATTTCTCCATTCTAATTGTTTGTTTTATCACTCAGAAACGTTTATTTAAAAAAC
>NW_006458955.1:0-225 GCF_000325575.1 Pteropus alecto | reverse complement strand
TTCCTCCTTCCCCACTGCCTTCCGCTCGCTCCTTCTGCCCTCTTCCCCAAAGCCTACTCTCTCCCCAAGAACTTCCCAGCTACCAAGAAACCTTGTGGAATGGATCTGGTCTTCTCACTGTTTTCCTTTTGGAAAATTAGCACATTACCTGGATTCTACATCTCAAAGAAGAACCCAAGAGATAATCCTGTATGCCAGAAACCTTCCTTCTTTGAAAGGGAGTAG
>NW_006458954.1:0-225 GCF_000325575.1 Pteropus alecto | reverse complement strand
AAATTATTTGTTTTTTAACCCTCTCCAGAATTAACCACAGGAATTTTTCGATCTTACTTTTTTCCAATCTTTCTAGCCCAAAACAAGACCCAGCACCCAACTTTTCAAAGCTTCCTTTATTTTTCTCACAAGAATTGTATAATTTGCTTTGGACAGATTTTGAAATGATCACACCGGGTTAATTTCTAAACATCTTCTTTAAAACTTTTGTGAAAGGGATTTCCT
>NW_006458953.1:0-225 GCF_000325575.1 Pteropus alecto | reverse complement strand
AGACTAACTTCTTCACTATGCCTCATGCTTTCTCCTTTTGTGAGAACAAACTCCATCCAATCTTTGCTTTCTAGTGGGTCATTCCTATCAATACACAAATATGTTATTTCTTCACATTCAACCTGTTAGGAAGACAATCTTCCTCAACCCCACTTTCTCTTTCAGGTTTTGCCCATGCATACTAATGTGATGAACTATCCACTCTTCTAAGACTAACTTCTTCAC
>NW_006458952.1:0-225 GCF_000325575.1 Pteropus alecto | reverse complement strand
CACCAGAAACCAGGAATCTGCAATTATAACAGCTACCATCAAAAGAGCAGCCAAGCGGTTTTGACCTGTGGGGAGCTGAGATGGTTAATAGTGCATGGCATCTATAAAGATAAATAAACAGCCAATGAGAATGCTATTTAACATCTATTATGAAACATACACACACACAAACTGAAACAACAACAAATTAAGAATGAAAAAAACAGGCTGCAGGGCACTCAATCA
>NW_006458951.1:0-225 GCF_000325575.1 Pteropus alecto | reverse complement strand
ACTAGTAATCTTGAAAGAGTTAATCTTCCAAACAGTCTACAAAGTCATTTGTACCTTGGAAAATCAGGCACGACTGATTTCATATTTGAGTTTTTCAGGAGAAAAAAAAACATAATTAACTAAGGACTTTTTCCTTATTAATATACTTATGTTACATTACAGTGAAGAAACCAGTGATAATATCTTGAACGCTTGCTAGTCTTCTACAATGAGATCCCATTAGAG
>NW_006458950.1:0-225 GCF_000325575.1 Pteropus alecto | reverse complement strand
GGTCAGAAGCACAGGTGACAATCTGGGCTTGCGACGGGCGTCTGAAGGGGCAGGGCTTCGGGGTGTGGTAGGGGGTGCGGCCTTGTAGGACTGAGCCCTCAACCTGTGGAAGCTGATGCCACCTCCAGATAGATCGTGTCAGAATTGAGCTGACATGCAGGACACCCAGCTGGTGTCTGAGAATTTCTCAGTGGTGGTGTGGGGAACCCTCCCAAATTGGAGATC
>NW_006458949.1:0-225 GCF_000325575.1 Pteropus alecto | reverse complement strand
GCTAACACTAACGCTAACCCTAACCCTAATCCTAAAGTACACCTAACCCTAAACCTAACCATAACCTAACCCTAAGCCTAGCCATAACCCTCACCCTAACACTAACACCAACTTTAACCTTAAGTCTAACATTTTACCCTACCCTTAACCCTTACCCTAACTCGAACCATAACATAATCAAACTCTAACCATAAAACTAACACTAACCCTAAACCTAAAGCCTAA
>NW_006458948.1:0-225 GCF_000325575.1 Pteropus alecto | reverse complement strand
GTTTAAGGAGAAAATAAAAAAGGATTCCGGGTCTTTATGTCCTGAGAGGTCCGGGCACGGTTGTCGCTTGGAAGGGCTCAAGCAAGGTCCTCTTGGCTGTGTGCGTGCACATGTGTGTATGCGCGCGCGTGTGTGTGCGTGCGTGTATGTGTGCGCGTGCGTGTGCGTGTGCGTGTGTCCGGCTCGCTCGCTCTCTCTCTCTCTCCCTCTCTCTCTTTCTCTTTC
>NW_006458947.1:0-225 GCF_000325575.1 Pteropus alecto | reverse complement strand
CTATTAGAGGGTGAAGCCTCATTCTAGGGGTGGAGTCCCACTGTAGAAGGGGGTGACATGCGCCGTGCTCTTACGGGGGTGAGCCTTGCTATAAAAGGGGGAGTTCTGTTCAAAGAGGGATGTTTCTCTTCAGTAGGGAGCCCCATTATTTGGGGGTCAAGAACACTATTCAAGGAGTCCAACTCTTGTGGGGAGACCACCTTTTATGGGGGGTCCCACTCCTAG
>NW_006458946.1:0-225 GCF_000325575.1 Pteropus alecto | reverse complement strand
CGGGGCCCTGAGCCACCCCCACCGGGGAGAGCCCCGGAACCGTGTCGGGCGCCGAGTCGGGCCTATCGTTGCCACAGCGATGGCTTCGCTTGCGCGGCGGCCTCCGTGCTCTGCCGGGTGCCGCGGTCTCTGGAGGCCGGAACCCCGTCTTCTCTCAGCTCCCCCAGGCCGGGCCGGGCGGGGCCGGGCACGCCTCTCACACACGCTTCCCGCCATCCCGCGGCT
>NW_006458945.1:0-225 GCF_000325575.1 Pteropus alecto | reverse complement strand
GAACTTCAGGGACAATGCTTCATAATTGGTTATGATGGAGACATAACATGCTTTCTTGATTAGAGTTCATCGAGGAAAGCAATATATTGTTTGAGCTCATGGTATGACAAAAGGAAGTCAGTGCTTGTGGCATTCAATTTGAATATGGCTATGCCAGAGGATTAATATCAATCAACAAATTGGCGCTTGGATATTAGTAAAGAATAATTACTTTTTGTGAAAAAA
>NW_006458944.1:0-225 GCF_000325575.1 Pteropus alecto | reverse complement strand
GCTTGGTGCCATGTTTGCTCCTGGGTCCGCGAGGCGGCGGGAAGCCGAGTCGTGGGGAAGGGGACGGGGTGACCGCCTGTGGAAGGCGCTGTCCCCGATGCTCACGCACGCAGCTGTCACTTCACGGCATCGATAGGCTCCGTGACACCAAACGACTTTACAGGAAGCTCACCCGTGTCGGCAGGAATTTCAAACGTTGGAATGATGACTGGAACGGGCGGCAGT
>NW_006458943.1:0-225 GCF_000325575.1 Pteropus alecto | reverse complement strand
TAATTCTTAAGTAGTAATTATTAAGTAGTACTTTCGTCATCATACTTCTTTTTGTACTTGTACTGCCCTGTTTATAACAAAACATATTCTTGTGTATCTACCGATCTATCTTAAGAATCTTTAGTCTATTCCACTTAACTCAGTCTATTTCTGCATTGACATAATATTTTTTTAAATTAGTGTAGTCTCCCCCCCCCGCAACCAATATTTTGATATCTGGTAGGA
>NW_006458942.1:0-225 GCF_000325575.1 Pteropus alecto | reverse complement strand
CCCCCGCCTGACATGCTGGGACCTAGTTCACTGCTTTCTTGGTGGCTAAGTGAGGGAGCTGGAGGTCCTTCCAGAGCTGCTTGTCACCCCTGCCCACAGGCGGGTGGGTGAGACCGTCCCCAACACCTGCCCTGAGTCCCAGTTCTAACTCTTTCTCCTCGGCACCCACCTGCACAGCGACAGCAGTGACGGAATTATCCCCGGGCCCCTCCTCGTCACACCCTA
>NW_006458941.1:0-225 GCF_000325575.1 Pteropus alecto | reverse complement strand
ACGGGGGGCTGCGGACCGTGCCAGCGACAGCGAGCCACCGCCCCGTCCCCACCAGCCCGGCGGTGCCTCACAGAACCGTGCTGTCACGGTAGCACGTTCTCTGTCATTGTCGGAATCGCTCAGTGCCTTTTTGGAAAGCAAAGTGGCAACGGACATTCCACCAGGCACTTCCTCCTCCGAATACCCGTCCCTTGGAAATAAAAGCAGATACACAAGGCTATTTCT
>NW_006458940.1:0-225 GCF_000325575.1 Pteropus alecto | reverse complement strand
GCAGGTGGTTTTCCAGTTTTTTCAACACTATTTATTGAAGAATCTTTCTTTTCCCCACCATATATATTTGATTTTTTTTCTCGAAATTATTTGCCCATAGAAATATGAGTTTACTTCTGTATTCTCGATTCTGTTCCACTGGTGTGCGTGTCTGTTTTTCTGACAGCCATGCTGTTTTGATTACTGTTGTATTGTAGGATAATTTGAAGTCAGCCAGAGTGATGC
>NW_006458939.1:0-225 GCF_000325575.1 Pteropus alecto | reverse complement strand
GCGTCCCGCCTCCTCCCCGCTCCCTCGTCTCACAGCCCTCCGTCCTTCAAACTTCCTCTCTCCTTAGGGGAGACCAGCACCCCTCCGCCGAGACGAAGAAGGGGGAGCGGCCAAGCGGCAGGGCCCGGGGCAGGGCCCTGGTGCACAACGCTGCTGTCCTAAGGCGAGGATCATTCAGTGCTGGCACTCAGCAGCGCGACGAGTGGCTTGTCAGACGCGGGCAGG
>NW_006458938.1:0-225 GCF_000325575.1 Pteropus alecto | reverse complement strand
CCCTATCTATAGAAGATTGAAAAGATGGTCTTATTGTCCCTGTATGAGTGCTCTTTGCCATGAAACTTTGCAGCGACTTTACGCTCTGAGTCTAGGCTGAGTCATGTGAGTGCTTTGGCCAATGGGATGTCAGCAAATATGATGCCAGCAGAGACCTGCACAATGCTTCTGACTTTGAGCTTGCTTCTGGTCTTGCTCTTCCATCACTACCATGAAAGCATGTCT
>NW_006458937.1:0-225 GCF_000325575.1 Pteropus alecto | reverse complement strand
ATGTATGATAATGGTTGTGCTTTTATTTTTTTAATCGTTACTGGGTTTATGACAGTTATTTGATACTGAAATTTTTATCTCATTAGAATTCCTTCTTGAATTAAACCCAATATGTTTCTGGAGGTATTACAGGTGAAGTACCTTTGGTTTTTCTTGTCAAACATAAATTGTGTTTTTTGGGGAGAGTCAGGGATTGATGAGGAATATACACCACTGTTTTTTATC
>NW_006458936.1:0-225 GCF_000325575.1 Pteropus alecto | reverse complement strand
AGAACTGTGGAGAAAGGACAGCTCACCCAGCAAAGTCTCCGCAGAGGAACCTGCATCCAGAGGACTTCCCATAGGACGTCTGTGCCTAGATAAAATCCTGGGGCGAGAGGCGCAAGGTTTTTTATACAAATTAGTTCCATCTGGTTATTCTCTGCTTTCCTCTCATGTAAAACATCCACACGCGAAAAATAAATAAATAATTAAGTCTTTAAAGAAATCACCTAT
>NW_006458935.1:0-225 GCF_000325575.1 Pteropus alecto | reverse complement strand
CTATGCCTTCTATGCTCTCTTGGTTTTCCTCATCCCGCTTTCAGTCTCCTTTGCAGGCCCATCTTCCCCTTTCTAGCCTACCCATGTTTCCCAGAGATCTGCCTAAGGCCTAGTGACCTTCTCACTCTACAAACTGCCCTCAGACAATCTCATACACCCCCACTTCCAGATGCTGATGCCTCCTCCCCCATTCCCATCTTAGCTCTTTCGAAGGCCCTACCTCCC
>NW_006458934.1:0-225 GCF_000325575.1 Pteropus alecto | reverse complement strand
TCTCTTTTTTCTTTGATGAGTCTCTTTGAAGGTCTATCAATTTCCTTTAATCTTTCAAGGAAGCAGCTCAAGGTTTCATTAATCTTTTGTATTCTCTTTCTAGACTCTATTCCATTGATTTCTGCTCCGATCTTTATTATTCCCTTCCTTCTATTCGTTTGGGTTTTGTTTGCTGTTCTTTTCTCTAGTACCTTTAAGTGTCAGATTAGATTGTTCTTTTGAGCT
>NW_006458933.1:0-225 GCF_000325575.1 Pteropus alecto | reverse complement strand
AGAGCCCACCCCCTCACTGTGGGTCAGCTTTTTCATTATACTGTGACTGTCCAAAAGAGGGCCCAGAGAAGATCTCAGGAGGAGGAGACAGCCTGACCTAGCACAATTGTGCAACTATTTCCCGATAGATGTTTCTAGGGCATATTACAGCAATCCTCACTTACCAGAAGGGTACAGAGAAGAATTCCTAGCATTAAATAAAAATATATCACATCATCTGAATTC
>NW_006458932.1:0-225 GCF_000325575.1 Pteropus alecto | reverse complement strand
CACCCAAGCCAAGGTCTTCATGGTACAGTGTTAATGACAGAGAGGATGGGAAAGGCTCATTTGGATCCCCAGGTACCGGCTCATCTGTACTGGTCCATTGACATCGGTAGGAGAAACCAGGTTTACATGTGGCACGTGAGATGTTGACCGATGCCTTCTGACTCCCGGCCCTGCTCTTGAGCAAATGCTTCCAGCCATTATGTCCCTCCGCTACAGCATTATTGT
>NW_006458931.1:0-225 GCF_000325575.1 Pteropus alecto | reverse complement strand
CCCCTCGAATTCGTGCCTCATGGGGGAGAGGCGAATGGGGCCTGTCGGGAAGAGGGAGATGCTCTCGCCGGCCCTAAGTTTTCCTTCCAATGACAGTCCTGCCGGTCTAGGGACCAGCATTGAGCGGGTCTGTATAAAAACGATGAGGCTAAGAACCAAGGTGCAGGTGACAGACGGCAGCCGCTGTGCCCCTGCATGAGTCCCCAGCTCAGAAAAGACCCCCTG
>NW_006458930.1:0-225 GCF_000325575.1 Pteropus alecto | reverse complement strand
TTGAGGCATGAGACGTGCAAGGCAGTTCCTCTGGGATGGCAGCTCGGGCTCCGTGTTCAAGTGGCTTCCCTTATACTGTTTTCACACTGGTTGGAAGGGTTGAGCTGACATTTAGATGGGACCTTAGGGGTTTGCTGGACAAAGACGGAGGGGAGCAGAGAAGGGAGGGAGAAGAGCATCTTAGAACGGAAGTGAACCCGGTATGGCTGCAACCACGTGAGTGTG
>NW_006458929.1:0-225 GCF_000325575.1 Pteropus alecto | reverse complement strand
TTGAGCTGAGAAGCCCCCGCCTGACCACCAGCACCACACGCACACACACGCGTGCACACGCACTCACACGCACGCGCGCGCACGTGCACGCGCACACACGGCATTCTCCACAGGACACAGACATCTCCACGTCCCGTCCTCCCGTGGTCCCTGGGGTGCTCCCATATGTGAATGCCACAGGCCAATCTGCGCGACTTGCTGTAACCGACATCTAGCAGAGCCCCC
>NW_006458928.1:0-225 GCF_000325575.1 Pteropus alecto | reverse complement strand
TTCCCATGTCTTGGGCATAAAATCTGCTCAAAAGCCAGAATTCAAATGACAAAGGAGCAGCTAGTATAATCAAGATCTTTGGTGAGTCCCCTCCATTGGCTGTATGGGGCTGGTGGTATTTTGAATAAGAAATATTGGAGAAAGACAGCATTTGCTTTTAAGGCCCCAGGAAACTCTGAGAGCACTTGGCTCTTAATGATTTCACCTTTACCCAGAGGCCTTGAG
>NW_006458927.1:0-225 GCF_000325575.1 Pteropus alecto | reverse complement strand
CCAGCTCTCTAAGGAGGCTTCCAAAGAAAGAACGGGCATGGCGAGTCCCAGCAAGGCAACCTACCTGCTCCCTTTCCTGCCCACGGCAGAATTCCCAAATCCTGGCCCTCCTTCCCAAAGAGCATGCCGGCGTCTGCATCAACACGACCCCAGGAAACATACCAACTGACAGAGCTGACACGCGGGGCAGAGAAATAGGATAAAGGAGGATCATCGACAGGAGAA
>NW_006458926.1:0-225 GCF_000325575.1 Pteropus alecto | reverse complement strand
CCCTAAATTAACTAAATCCTTCATGGCAAAGATAATGCAAGCAATAACTCTAACCTTCATCCTATCATAGATTTAAACCCTATGCTAATCATTTCTAAACGGAATGCAAACCCCAAACTTAACCCGACACTGAAACAGAAAACTAACTAAAATTCAAAAACTAATCTAATCTTAAACCTAAATTAGCTCTATTCTACCCCTAAAACTGACTCTAACCATAATTTA
>NW_006458925.1:0-225 GCF_000325575.1 Pteropus alecto | reverse complement strand
GCACTTGAAAGGGTGGATCGCATCTCAAAGCACGAAAACACTCCCGACCTTTGGGCAACATGCTCCAGTCTCTAGGACAGTCCATGTGAGGGGACTGTGCCCTTGATGTCACACATCACCACAGAGAGCCCCCCGCCCAGCTCGTCCCTAAGCATGAAGCATGTACAAGCACCCATCACCCAGTCCCTCGTTTCCCGACTGAGCTTCTCCCCGCCGCCTCCAGCC
>NW_006458924.1:0-225 GCF_000325575.1 Pteropus alecto | reverse complement strand
CAATTGACTTCTTCATTCCCAATTTGGATGCCAGTCCTTCCTTTCTCTTGTCTGCTTCAGTGATTTTGATAGTATTCTATTAATCTTACAATGCACTGGTGGTTCTAAGTGCATCTTATGGGTAAAGGTTGGCCCCTGCAGATCTTTGCACATTCTGCTGGTCCTAAATGCTTTGTTCATCTGATAGTGCCTTGGTGATTTTGAGTGGCCCCTTATGGTCCTCAG
>NW_006458923.1:0-225 GCF_000325575.1 Pteropus alecto | reverse complement strand
GAGATTTGGGGGCAGATTCCTTTGGATTTTTTATATACATAACCCGTCAACTTGAACAAAGGTAGCTTTGCTTCTTTTCTAATCGGTGTGTCTTTCATGGGCCTTTGCATTGTATAAAAGTATTGTAAGTGGAGGGTCCAGCTTTGTTCCCAGTCTTGGGGGCATCCACTCAATATTATTGACAAAATTCTTGAGTTTCATCACCCCCCAAAATAGGATCTCATT
>NW_006458922.1:0-225 GCF_000325575.1 Pteropus alecto | reverse complement strand
TTGGCATTTTAATGATGATGTGTTTTGGTGTGGGTTTGTTTGGGCTCCTCTTGTTTGGGCAATTTATGCTTCCTAGACTGGTATGTCTGTTTTCTTTGATAGTTTAGGGAAGTTTTCTGTCATTATATCTTGAAATAGGTTCTCATTTTCTTGTCCTCTCTCTTCTCCTTCTGGTACCCCTATGGTACAGATGTTGGTATGCTTGATGTTGTCCCAGAGGTCTCT
>NW_006458921.1:0-225 GCF_000325575.1 Pteropus alecto | reverse complement strand
CCATACCATGGGGGTCTTCCTGGGTCCAGAATGGAGTGGGTTGGAGTAGGGTGTCAGAAGTCTTGATTGATTTGCCAAACTAGCGGGGACAGAGGGTCTGTCTGGCCGAGTTCTGGACTAGGAACCTACTGCACCCTGCCCCAACACGCGCCCTAGACCCTCACCCTTCCCAAGTTCAGGTTCCATGTACCCCTGCCCGGTGGGAAAAGAGGACTTGGGAGGCAG